>NW_016107413.1:3260164-3272910 GCF_001604975.1 Cebus imitator
CGAATGATAGAAGGATTCTGAAATATTTGAACAGAAAAGATTGGCAACTTCCTGAGGGCCCTGGAAGGTAGCATTTCTGGAATGTTCTGACTAAGCAGGGGCTTTGAAAGCCAACTGAATTCTCATTATACCTTGAAATAACAGTAAAGTTAACTTATCTCAAAATATTAATATGTGACAATGTGTATGGGGGGACAGTAAAGGCTTGATATCATTATTTCCAAAGCCTAAGCAGCAGAAAGTAGAAGTCTGTTCTGTGTTAGTGAAGATTAAAAGACTAGCTCAAGAATCTCAGGATGCAAACATCTCTCTGCATTTGTCTTCTTAATCCTTCTTGTACACAAACAGAACGACTTGAGTTCATACCATCACTAGCAGCTGTCAGCCTCATTCTTCACTTCCAATAGTCCCTGCATCCTGAAGCCTCCAAAAAGCTTACAACTTCTAAGAAAATTCATACTCCTTTAGTTTAGAATGAAGGAGGGAAAAATAAAGCCACTTTGTATTATCAAAGCCTTTTAAAAAACCAAAACAAATACACAAAGGCAGATCACACAACAAACCTAATTTTAAAAATAAACTGATTTTGAAAAGAAACAGTTTGCCATTGTATAAGATGCTACCTGATCTTAGGGACCTATGAGAATCTTATCAGAATGTAACTGTCTGTTTAATCATGGCAATGCATTTTATTTTAACAAATACATAGCACTTAGTACGTTATCAACTGCTATTCTATGGAGTTTATAGAATATTACTTCATTTGACCTTATAACAATTTTAATGAAGCAGGTACTACTATTAACCTCCATATTGTAATGAGGAAACTGGGTGCAGTTTCTCAAGATCACACAGCAATTAAGTGGCACAGCCAGGACTCAAACCCACAATCTGATTCCAAATTCTATGCTCTTGACCATCTCACCGTCTCATTCATCATCTTGGCCAGAAATCAACACCAATATACAATGTATTGCTAGAGAACTGCTTCCTCCAATGAACAGAATAAAATCTGGGAATCTAATAACATAGCCTTCAAGGCCACTGAGATAAGCACTGATTCCAACTGAGAGGCTCAGGCATTGTTTTTTGCAGGGGGCAGGCTCAGGCATTATTACTCCACATTCCCCAGCTCCAAGGAACCTTGCCCACCCCAACACTCAGCACGCTGATCCTCAACCCTGTACTTTTCTCCTTGCTTCTCCTCAGCCAGAAAGGCCATCTCTTCCCTTTGCCTACCACTTTCCATGCATTTCGTAGTCTCTCCTCAGGAACTGCTCCTCCCTGGAGCCTTCTCTGACCACCCTGCAAGCTCTTGGACCCCTACAGGTCTGTGTGAGGTGCTCCTCCCTGTTCCCAGGGCAGCCTCTGCATACATCTATCACAGTATGATACTTATCCTAGCACCCATAGGCTATGTGCTTTAACCATCTTTATAACTTGGGTTATGTGAGTAATGTGACTACTGATCTGAATTTAGAGACATCTGGATGGTAGCAGACAAAAACAAATAACAGGCAACCTTGGAATGGATTTCTCTAGAAGCTAAGGGCAGAAGTAGGTAAATCAAGCAGTTTCAAAGAACTCTTCCTTACTACCATTACAAATTAGTGAAAATATATACTCCTCATACTAATCTAGAAGCTATTCAAATAGGATGTCATATTAAACGAGATTTAAAAAGCAGTACTGGAGAAAAAAAATGTCACTATACACTCCAATTGTAAGTGTATACATGACAAATTAAGCCCCAAACATGACAAATACAGCTCCAAACAAATGTCTGAACAAATCTCCACAGCATAAATTTATTTAAGATTTATTAAGTGTCAACCATATGTGCCAGGTGCTGTTATGCAACAAGGATGCCAAAAGGAATAAGATAGAAGATGTGGTCCCTAGACTGGAGGAGCTCACAGCTATAACTTGGCATGACAGACACACAAACAGATCACTGTGACTGAGAGGTCTGTATTGTAAAAGCAACACAAACTAAGCATGCTGAAAGCACAGAGAAGGGTGGATCCAACAACAAAAAAAAAGTAGTAGAATTGATTTGGCTGTTACAAGAAGAATAACCTGTGAGAAGGGAATGAATCACAGAAAACTTGCCACTCTGAAAATAGAATTCATTACATGTAAAATTTCAAAAGGAAACTGAGTTGAGCACTCACCAAACACAGAAGTTAAAATGTTATGACAACCCCCTTAACATTCTGAGGAAAACACTGAGGAGACCAAGCAAGCAGGTATAACATAAATTCTAAGTAAGACAATATATGAAACTAAACCTACCAACTCAGCCTCATAAAATTAACTGTGGCAAGGGGATGATCAACTTTCTGAAAACCGTTAGAAAATTGTTTTATGTTGGAACTCAGAAACCGATACCCTGAAAATGGCACTTTAACATGCTGAGCTGAAGAAGCCTGAAGGTCTCTTTGACCTTCTGCCCCACTCCCCAACCCTGCCACTGTCTCTCAATCCTCTGTCTCTCCCAAAGCACAGGATGAAGTTGTTCTCTGAAGTCCGTTTATCTGCCTAAAATCTGGACCTGCCAAAGAAGAAAACAATTACCTGTGGCACCTTCCCTGAGTTTAACTGAATTCATGTCCTAGGAAGAAAGACTGAAGTCTGTCAACACACCTGGACAGACTTTTGTCACACACCACTGTCTGCTCTGCAGGCCCAGCTGACTTAGTCCCAAGCCACTTGTATATATATTCTTCAGTCTCATTTAATTTCCTTAAAAATAATTTACCACACTCCTAAAATCATCCATACCTCCCCATCTCCCTTTCTCCTAATAAGAATATATAAACATCTATTCACATTGGGTTTCTGGGTAACTATTCTCCTATGATGCCCTTGTGCTATGCACATTAAAATAAATGTATGGGCCGGTGCAGTGGCTCATGCCTGTAATCCCAGCACTTTGGGAGGCCCAAGGCAGGCAGATTACCTGAGGTCAGGAGTTTGAGACCAGCCTGGCCAATGTGGTGAAGCCCCGTCTCTACTAAAAATATAAAAATTAGCCAGTGTGGTAGAACAGGTCTGTAATCCCAGCTACTCAGGAGGCTGAGACAGGAGAATTGCTTGAGCCCAGGAGACAGACGTTTGTAATGAGCCAAGGTCGTACCACTATACTGCAGCCTGGCAGAGACAGAGCAAAACTGTGTCTCAAAAAAATAGATAAATAAATGCATGCCTTTTCTCAAATCAATGTGCATTTGGTGAGTTAATTTTTCTGTGAACCTTTAGAGGGTGATGCGGTAGTTTTCCCTTGACCCCTACCATTTACAGAAAAACATTTTAATATGCTTAACAAAATATACGCTGGCAGATAGAGGTGGAAAGGCTCTAAGGAAGCAGCACCCTACTGAGTTCAATGGGATGCCCCATGGATTACGCTGGGAATGTCTTTAGAACTCAAGCCTTTTGCTGCGCGCCGTGGCTCACGCCTGTAATCCCAACACTTTGGGAGGCTGAGACGGGCAGATCATGAGGTCAGGAGTTCAAGACCAGCCCGGCCAACATGGTGAAACCCCATCTCTACTAAAAATACAAAAATTATCTGGGCATGGTGGCACATGCCTTTAATTCCAGCTACTCGGGATGCCGAGGCAGAAGAATTGCTTGAACCGGGACCCGGGAGGTGAAGGTTACAGTGAGCTGAGAGTATGCCACTGTACTCTAGCCTGGGATACAGAGTAAGACTCCATCTCAAAAAAAAAAAAAAAAAAAAAAAAAAAAAAAAAAAAAAAAAAAAAAGCAAACCCAACAACTCAAGCCTAGAGAGCTTCTTTTAGACAAACAGGCAAGTCCTTAATTTTCTAATTTAAATTTTGAGAAAATCACTTCACTTGTTTATTGTATAAAACACACAGCAAGCTATACTTGATCTTCTATGAAAAACCAGAAGACCCTGTGAGAACAAGAACGGCCACCAAGGAGGAAGACACACACATTCTTTTTCTATAGAGTAAGAATCAGCTTTGCTAATAAAATGTGAAACACCAGCGGATTCTCAGGCACTAAAAAAAAAAAAAAGAAGGAAGACTAATACTAACTGAAAGTTTACTGTAATTTAAAGGCAGTTCTAAGTACTTTTATATAAATAACTTAATTAGGCCCCAGGCGGTGGCTCACAACCATAATCGAAACACTTTGGGAGGCAGAAGCAGATGGATCACTTGAGTCCAAGAGTTCGAGACCAGCCTAGACAACATGGCAAAACTCTGTCTCCACTAAAAAAATACAAAAAATTAGCCAGGCATGGTGCCGTGCCTGTAGTCCCAGCTACTTGGGACACTGAAGTAGGAAGATCACTTGAGCCCAAGGGGCGGAGATTGCAGTGAACTGAGGCACCAGTGCATTCCAGTCTGGGCAACCGAGTGAGACTCTACCTCCAAAACAAACAAACAAACAAAGAAACAAAACAAAACAAAACAAAAAACACCGCAAATTACGTAATTATTTCCATCTACCATCTTGTATTTTTCCTTTCTGTTTAAACAAATGAGAAAACTAAAGGTCAAAAGAAATAAGAAACATAGCCATCCAACCATCACACAGCTCTTGTGAGCTTTCCACCATACCTCATTACCTTAAATGAGGTTGATACCGAATAAATATATGGATGAATAGTTATACACCCAACACAATCAAAGCGCTTTTATTATTAAGCGAACCCAACTTTGTAAAGCCTCAATTAGCATATAATGAGGCACATGATTCTTGAATTTCTGTTTTGCCATTCAAAATCTTAGAAATAGATAACATGACAGAAGACAACTTCATGTGCTGAACTTGATAAATTAATATATTTGAAACTCTTTATCTTTCTATTATAGTAGCCATAAGATCTTCCTAAGAATATTTTGCCATCTTAGGATATGCTATTTAATATTTATAAAAGGAGATTCATCTCATAACCATCTGTAGGATCACTGAAGATTTATATTACAGTTTGACTATGTTCATTTTCTGTAATAAAACTCCAATGAGAAAATGTCTTAAATAGTAATGAAATGATGAACAGGGACACTTTTGCCAGCAGTAGATCTATCTTTAGCCAGTTGTCTTAGCATCTCCAGCAGAAAGCAGCATATTCTCAGTGCCATGGAATATACTTCGTGGGAGTACCCCTTAATACTTCCTCTATTCCCTTCTGAAACTCTTCACAATTTAAGTAGGTAAAATAAATAAACAAATAAATGGTATTTTATCACAACTTTAAGTAAGTTGATATAAACACACACTATTAAATTCAGTGTTATATTTATTGCTCAGAACTACTGACATTTACAGTAATAAACAAGCATTATAACCAACCTCTCCCGCCAATGTCTAAATAGGTGAGGTTGGATGCTCTTTTTCTCAGTGGCTAGAGGTGTCAGGCTCCGTGAATGGTCAGAAATACATAGATTATTTAATATATGTGATTCCATTTAATCTGAGATGAAGCACAGTGAATATCCTGTTGATTTTTCAGGATATGTATCAACTTCTTTTTTTTTTAAATTGCATGTTAGATTTTGGGGTACATGTGAAGGACATGCAAGATTGTTGCATAGGTACACACATAGTAGTGTGATTTGCTGCCTTCCGCCCCATCACCTATATCTGGCATTTCCCCCCATGCTTTTAAGGATTGTGCAGGGTCTCTCAGGGCTTACAGGAGATTAAGAAATCTACAAACAGGAGTCATTAACAATCCTACCATTTACAACACAGTACTAATGTCTTACAAAGACAGCTATGCTACTCTTTTGCCATGTTTAATATCTCTGTAACTCAGGTTTCTCATCTTAAACATAGTTGGTTTAGTATTAGACATCTTTGTTAACCATTTCACGTTGTAAAATTACACTATTCCATTATTTTATGGATAACAGAAATGGAAGGGATTCTATAAATTAAACACTGGAGTTGAATCACTACCATTTATTGAGTGCTTACTAAGACAGACATTTTGCTAAGTGTATTATATGCATTCGACAATTTAACCCTCACAACACTTCTACTAGGTAGATATTACTGCCCCTGTTTCATAGAAAAAGAAATAAAGCCTCAGAGAAATTAAGTGAATTGCCTTAACAAAGTAACACAGGGAGAAGAAAACCAAATACTGAATCCTCTCACTTATACTTGGGAGGTAAATGATGAAAACACATGGGCACATAGAGGAGAACAACACATACTGCAACCTATCAGAGGGTGGAAGGTGGTGGAAGGGAGAGGATCAGGAAAAATAACCGATGGATACAAGGCTTAATACCTGGGTGATGAAATAATCAGTGCAACCAACCCCATGACATTCCTTTGCCTATGTAATAAAACTGCACATCCTGCACATGTACCTCTGAACTTAAAAGTTTTTAAAAACGAGAAATTAAGTGAGTTGCCCAAAGGAACACATAGTAAGTAAGAGAGAGTACTGATATTTGAACCCATTTTTGTCTTACACTGACATCACAATTAAGAGGTCTGCTATCCAAAAAGGTGTGCATAGTAATTAATTAAAATAGCTATATACTGTGTGAACCTAAAGCTACAAATTATGACACTGGCAGATAAATGAAAGTTATACATGAGTAATAAATACTTCAAATAGTATGTTCCATATTTAACACTGTATCATTTAAAAACCCATAGACTGTACAAACTTTAAACTACTCATAACTGACACAAGAGCAGAAAATCAAACACCGCATGTTCTCACTCATAGGCGAGTGTTGAACAATGAGAACACATGGACACAGGAAGGGGAGCACTACACACTGGGGTCTGTTGGGGGGAAACAAGGGGAGGGACAGTGGGGGGTGGGGAGCTGGGGAGAGATAGCATGGGGAAAAATGCCAGATATAAGTGAAGGGGACGAAGGCAGCAAATCACACTGCCATGTGTGTACCTATGCAACTATCTTGCATGTTCTTCAAATGTACCCCAAAACCTAAAATGCAATTAAAAAAATTTAAAAATAAATAAATAAATAAACTACTCATATATCCAACTTTCTAGAAGTTAAAAATAATTAAAGTCCTAATAATATGTGGTCAGTGTCAAAATATTTTGTAATATGCATCAGATAATGGTTTAACTGCAATACTAGGTCTTTAATTTTTAAAAGCCACAAAATGATTCATCATGATTCATACCATTTAGTTGAGTTTCAAAATAGCTAATGCAAATATTAAATCCTAATCTATAATGCAATGTACACCCAAATAGTTTTATTTTACAAAGCATCATTGCAATTCAAAGTACTGAATTTTTAAAGAATACTTTGAAGGTTATACAGAGATGTAAAAAAAGGCAGAAATAAAACCCTAGCTATTCAACATCACAGTATAATTAATGTGTTGCTTTGGACATACTTGACAGTATTTAAGTGTGCTACTGGGATGGTATAAGACACAAGCATTCATGCTAAGGCATCAGGCCTTTCATGTGTACTTTTTTGCCATATACTTCGTGTAGGCCCAGTTCTTGTAAAATCTGAGTAGCAGGAGGAGTTTGTCTTGCTTTCTGCCCTTTTTAAGTTCTTCCATTCCCTTTCTGCTTTTTTTGTTACACTCCCTAAGGCTCTGAGATAAGTAACATGATTTGTCGTTTCTAGATAACCTAACAATTTAATTTGCATTCTTTAAGATCTTTGAACATTAATATGCTTTTCCTAAAGATGACAATTTTCTGGAGAGAAATACTCAAAAAATGAGAATTTCAGGTCCATGGGCAAGATGCTGGGGAAATAACTGCTTAGCTTACCAAGTAAGGAATGGTCTCCCATTCCACACTCTCTTTCTACTTCAAGGCAATGGTGGATACCAAGCAAGGTGGTGTTTCTGGTATGGAGGTGCCCACAGTGAGCAGGCAGTTGGAAGCCATGGGATCTAGAGCCGGGAGACTTACATGAGTCAAATGAGGCTAATGTGATTGATCTTTGTTTTTTCAAGTTCTGTGAAAGAAGATCTAGTAGAGTAAGAAGGTTTCCAAGTTATTGGGCTTTGTATATACAAAGAACGTAGGGAGGGCTGAGTCTTCCCTTTAACAGAACTGGGCATCTGCCTAAAATTAGTATTAGAAATATTCCCAAGGTGAGTAGAAACTGTTAAAGACAAGCTATTGTATTTAAGAGCTATCTAACATAATTTTCCAAGAGAAAAACCGAAAGAACTCTTCCAAGAAATTCAAGTGACATAATCTTATTCTGTCATTGTTAAGTTTCTGTCTGTCAGAATTATAGGACTGACCTGACTGATAAGTGCTTTTCTGAACTATATGGAAGTAGCACAGAAGCCAAATTGGGAAATGGAGAGTCAGTAGTTCTTTCTACTCAACTTCATTTGGGAACGTATGCTACTCTCTCCCAACTACAGGGCCATTCTTTTTTATACACAGTGAAAATGAATCAATATTCAGAGTTTAAGTGGTTTTACTGACTAAAGTAACAGATACTAAATCAAAATGAATTATCTTACTATCAACTGAGAAGGCTAGCATAACTAAAAAGAAAGAGATGTGGATTGAAAAATTAACAAAGGTGATAGATCTTGAGTTTAAAGGTCTTGGAATAAATCACAAAAATAAGCTATACGAAAGAAAACTAATTTCAAATGGAATGTAACATTGAAAAACTTGTGAATTTAGACATATATGATCAACAAACCTCTCTCTACATCCTCTCAGAGGGGTCTGAAGTAACAGCAATTTATACAGGAAAGAGAAAATACCTATGAGCTCTACTGGCTAGACACATGAATGCTGTGCCTATCCAAGCCAATCTGAAAAACCTCTGGTAGTGTGCGTATACTCTACTGCTTGAGCTTATTTCCCTCCTGGGTCTCATGTCTATCTTGGAAAACATGCAAACAAAGGGGTTGGGTGCAGATTCATCTTAAATTGGAGAGAGGCAAGGTGACAAGAGTAAAGCCCAGGAGGGTGTTTCCCCTATTCTTAATGGAAACTCCCAAGCTGGGTATCTTAAAATTAAAGCATCATGTAGCACTTCCAATCACTGTCTGCATGTCATCATTCTTTGGGGGTGATTTCTTTTCAATCTGGGTTTGAAAGGAGCTCTAGGAAGGAGTGCACTGTTTAATTAACTGGCCTTAATTCCTTTGCTGGATCCAAATTGTTACAAGCAGATCAGCAGATGATCCCGAGGATGCAAAAAACATGTTCTAAACAACTAAATGAAGTCCCACATCTTAAACAGAAAATTCACTACTCAGATACCCTCTGAATGTCCAACACAATATGAGCTGACATATGGAATTTCATTTTCTTTGATCTTTAGTCCTCCAGTTTCTACATATGGAAGACTATTTTGTTATTATAATAAAAATAGGATGAAAACATTCAAAAGAAGCCCAGAAAGCCACTGAGACCGGTGTCAAATTTTTAAAACATTCTTTAATGGCTTCATGTAATAACCATATTTCCTAAAATACAGAATGAGGAAAGGCTCTATAATATTAACAGTCATGTCTAGCAGGAAATTATTAGGAGCTAAATGAGAGCTCTAATGAAGAATATGGAGAAAATCAGGTGTCATTTGGTTTTCTATCTGAACATTAGAAAGTCTCATTTAGAAATCAATTCTCAGTACCATCTGTATAAGACAATCTTAATTTGGCATAGCATTATTCTGTCTGTTATACACCTGCTTGCTCCCTGGTCTATTAAAGAAAAACAGCAAGTTTTCAACCATAATAAACTTCCTATCTTTTTAATTAATATATCTATTGAAATGAAAAATAATTAGTTTTATGCCAATAAGATTTCAGATACTTCAGAGATTAAGGCAGGGTGTTCAAAATTACTTTAGTCATCTTCAATTATTCCCAAAAAAGGGCAAATGTGTTTTTGCAGGGAACCTTCTGAGAAAGTCATTATGATAACAGAAATGGAAGTGCATTACATAAAAACACAAAAAAATTCAATCTCATCATGGTAATAAGATTCAAACATCTACATTTCTGGGTATTAGCTATAGACAGCATCAATTAATCTTTTTTTCATTAATCTTAACTTTCAGTATCTCATGCTTATCAATTTTTAAAGAACACATGAAAAACTGAATAAAGCATGAAATTTAGACCATTAGAGCCATTTGTAAAAATGCAATGGTCAATCTGTAAACCATTGTGAATTATAAAATCAAGAATTAACACAAGTTCTATATTCAACTATGATAGCTCAAACCCAAAATAATAAATAGTGAATGGTCTTTAAAAGGGTGTGGGGAACTTAGCTACCTTTCCAAAAATATTCTAACCAGTTTCCCACAACCTAATTATTACGATCTACAAATTGATTCTTATGCCTTTAATCATCACAAATATTTATAACAGGGCCAATGTCCTCAGGCTTTTGATTCAGGTTTTAAATTGTCCTCTAATTAATTGCTAAAATACCTATTTGTCAAAAATTGATATTATGCTTAGAAATAAACCATTTGTTACTAGTGAATATTTATTTCAGAATGCTATATTGACAATAGACACATTTTGTAGGCAATTAAAGTAGCAAAGTGAGTCTAGAAATATAGCAAACACTGGCATTTTTTAAATGAATCTATTCCAGTGTGTACAAAAAATATACTCAAGAAAAATAAAACTTTCACAGATGTTTTGTTGGGAATTGGTATGAAATTATCTTATCTTGCTTTACTATGAAATCAGGAGCTACATGTAGTTCCAGTTGTTCTTTTTTCTCCCCTTCATTCTTCTAGGATACATTAGTATTGTAATGCATGAAATTTTACCCAAGTCTCACTAAGGAACAATCTCCACAATTCTTAAATGCAGGATATTCACATTTTTACAATATATAATTATATATAAAATATAAACAAAGAAAAATATGTACACTTTTTAGAATCCTAGATGAATGTTTAAAATGTTTCCGTATACTGTTATGCTGCAGAATGATGAAACTAAAAGTCAAAATTGCTAAATTTAGAAGCAAAATAATTTGATCACTGTGTTTTCCTACTGTTCCCCATAATTAAAATTAAGCATTTATCACATTCTGAACATTTAATAATCTGTGAAGCGTTTAGCAAATATAGAACTTCAGTGTTACTAAAAAGACATGCTCTTTTAAAGATAATGGCTTCTCTCACCTGGTTTTCATATCTCCATAAATTTATAAAAAATTATTACAATGCCTTATTTTAGCTCAGCTGAGGTTGTCTTTTTTTCCCCCAACAATCTAAGATGATGGGGAAGTCAACTTTTTAAAAAAAAATTAATATCTAGCATGGCATTATGAAGAGCTGTTAACTTAGTAAATATTATTCTTATTTTCTTCATTTTTTATTCATAGATTTAAGTTCCAATAAATATCACCACATGAAAAAAATGTTAATGCATCAAACAGAAATACCCATGAGACATATATCACTATGTCATAGTCAGAAATTTTTGAGAATAATTTCACCTACAGTTCAGATCCTAAAGCAACTCTGGAGGAGAGCCTTTTCTCTAAGCAAACAGTGAGGAAAATTCAATGCTTAATTAGATGAGTGGCCTCCCATGGAAACCAACATGTTAATAAGGGCTGTCTGCTTCCATGCACTGCGATTCAGATGGCAAAACATAAGGCTTTAATAAGCTATATCTATTTTTTAACTTTCCATACCCTTGGAGAAAGTATCACTTTTATTTTCAATATGAAGATGATGATGAACCTTTGTGACTTAGTGCTTCTAAAGTCAAAAATAATCAGGCTAATTATAGTAATCCAATGTATTAATCGTGTAGCTCAGGGAAAAGAACATTGGACAAAGAGTAAAAAAAAACATTAACACGCTCCATCATCTCAGTGATCCTGATGTTTATATTCTATGAAATGTCGGGGGCTGAAATGAACCATTGATCCAGGATGCTGGTCCTGGAATGGCCTTGGCTACAGCATTATCGCTTAAAGAGGTATTTTTTGTTTTGTTTTGTTTTAAATTACATCAACCTTCAATGTTTAAATTATTATGACCATGTAAGTGTTATTTACAGCTGAGCTATGAAGTTTACTATGAATAACTTTCTTTCCCCTGCACAAAAATTTGTTTTTCCTGGTGTTAGTAATAATTTAATTATTTTGTTTGTTAGTTTGTTTTCCTTTGTTTAGTTTTCTTTGTGGTCACTACTAATTCAACACCAAATTCTTTTCCCACCTTATAAGTCTGCTTAAACACACTCGGATTGCTAGCTAACAATTTTATCTCCTTTATGAAATATCTCCTGGAGACTTCTGGCCTGCTGGCCTATCAAGTTAATTTCCCAATCTGATGCATAATTATCATCCTAGGATCTCTTCTTCGTTGTCCTGTGGATTTCCTTCACCTCTCTCCTGTGGTGGATTTTGTTACCTGGTTTCTTTGTCTTCTCTTCCTTGGTATATTCCTTGAATATTAGTGGAGCATCCTCAAGCATCTTCCTGAGAAAGAATGTAACACAGGCAAAATTTTCAACTCGTGTATCTGAAAATAATAATTTTACCTTCATACTTCATTGACAGTTTGCACAGAATTCTAGGTTGAAAATACTTCTGTATCCACATTTTCAAGCTATTGTCTCACTGCCATCCCCCTTTCAGTGTTGCTGTTGAAAATCTAATGTCGGCCGAGCACGGTGGCTCACGCCTGTAATCCCAGCACTTTGGGAGGTCTAGGCGGGTGGATCACGAGGTCAAGAGATCGAGACCATCCTGGTCAACATGGTGAAACCCCGTCTCTACTA
>NW_016107413.1:3273070-3317696 GCF_001604975.1 Cebus imitator
AAAAAAAAAAAAAAAAAGAAAAAAGAAAAAAAAAAAGAAAATCTAATGCCATTGTAATTATTGATTCCATGTAGTAAACCTGTTTCCTTTTTGTAGGATTTTTCTTTGAACCTAGTATTCTGAAATTTTGCAATACAGAATGTTATTTTCAGTTTATTTTTTAAATGTTCTGGGCACTAATCCAAAAATTCAATCCCATACATGTGAAAAAATTATGGTTTAATAGTTATTACTTTAATGATTTCCTCCTTTCTTTTTTCCTCAGTTATTCAGATGTGGGATCCCCTGGATTAGACCTCTGATTTTCTGATACTTTCTTTCCCATTTTTCATGTTGGCATTTTTTGGTTTATTTTCTGCCAAAATATCTTCAATTTTATCTTCCATGATTTTATTGCTGCTTTTAATTCATTATGTTTTTAATTTCCAAGAGTTCCTTTGTGTTGATTAAATTCTGCTTCTCAAAAATAATCTGGCATTCTTGTTTTATGGATGAACCATCTTCTTTTATCTCCCTGAGACTATTAATGATAATTTTTTAAAGTTTCCTTCTCTATCTTTCCCTATCCAATCAATGCAAGCAATTTGGTTTCCTCCAAGTTACTCATTTGTCAACTGGGGTCTTCAATGGAGAGTTCCTTGGATTCTTTAGGTCTGTTGTCTTGGAATTATCAGATTCTTCACAGAATACTCTTACAATCTTCTCCCTTGAGGCACAACTCTTGTTGTCTGAAGCTCTCCATGCCAAGCCCTGTCTTTCAAGCTCTTCTCTCCCTCTCCCTGACCTACTACACAGCCCCCACCTTATTCTGGGTTACCATTCACTCTCCCGCTGGTAGAGTGAGGAGCAATGGAAACCAGCAGGCTGCAGGACTGTGAAAGAGCAAGAGGCTAGGATTTCTGGCAAGTATACATGTCCCTAAGGCTAGCGGGTAAAGGGACCATAGGGAGACTCAGGAGATGCTCTGGGTCATGGGAGAAATTTTGACCTCTTATCCATGCATCTGAGCAAATGCCTATATTTCCTAAAGATATTTTTACAGTATTTTTTTATTGATACATAGTACATATTTATGGGAAGCACAGGGTATTTTGATACAATCATACAATGTATAATGATGGGTATATAGGATATCCTTACCTCAAATATTTATCATTTCTTTGTCTTGGGAACATTCCAAATCTTTTCCTTTAGTTCTTTTACATGTATTTGACATTAGTCAAATACACAATGTATTATTGTTAACTACTGTGTCATCAAACACTAGAACATATTCCTTCTATCAAACAGTATCTTTGTACTACTTAGTCAACCTCTCTTCATCCCCCACCCCAACATCCTTACCAGCCCCTGGTAACTATCATTCTACTTTTTACTTCCATGAGGTCAACTTTTTTAGCTCCCATATATGAATATAAATATACCCTATTTGTCTTTCTGTGAGTGGCGTATTTCCCTTAACATAATAACTTTCAGTTCCACCCATGTTGCTACAAATGACAGGATTTCATTTATTTTTACGGCTGAATAATCTTCCAGTGTATGTATGTACTGCATTTTTTTAATCCATTAATTTGTTGATAGATACTTATATTGATTCCGTATCTTTGCTACTGTGAATAGTGCCTCAATGAACATGGTGGTGAAGGTATCCCTTTGATATATCAACTTCCTTTCTTTTGGATAAACACCCGGTAGTAGGACTGCTGGATCATATAGTAGTTCTATTTATAGTTTTTTGAGAAACTTCCATAGGTTCCCAATATTGGCTGCACTAATTTATATTCCTACAAACAGTGTATGATTTCCCTTTTCTCCACATCTTCACTAACATTTGTTATGTTTTGTCTTTTTGATGATAGCCATTCTAATTGGGGTAAGATGGTATCTCATTGTAGTTTTGATTGATTTACAATTATCTGATAATTAGTGATGTTGAGCATGTTTTCCTACCTATGGACCATTAGTATGTCCTCTTCTGAGACATGTTTTTTTCAAATCCTTTGACTACTTTTTAACGAGTTTGTTTATTTTGCTTTTGAGTTGTTTGAATTACTTGCATAATCTAAATATTAGTCTCTTGATAGATGGAAGAGTTTGCAAATATGTTTTCCCATTCAACAGGTTGTATCTTTGCTCCTGTTGCCTTTGCTTTGCAGAAGCCTATTCGTTTAATAGAGTTCCATTTATCTATTTTTATTTTTGTTGCCTATGCTTTTGAGATCTTAGCCATAGAATCCTTTTCTAGACCAAAGTCTTGAAGTGTTTCTCCTATGTTTTCTTTGTGAGTTTAATAGTTTTGGGTCTTATGTTTAAGCCTTTAAGCCATCTAGAGTTGATTTTAGTATATGGTGAAAAATAAGGACCTTATTTCATTCTTCTGCACATGGATTTCCAGTTTTTCCAGCACCATTTATTGAAGAGAGTGTCATTCCCCCAAAATATGTTCTTGACATCTTTATCAAATATCAGTTAGCTATAGGTATGCAGATTAATTTGGGGATTCTCTATTCTGAGCATTTTTCTGTTCCCTTCATCTGTGTGTCTCTTTTATATGCCCATAACATGTTGTTTGGTTACTATAGATTTGTAGTATACTTTGAAGTTACATAGTGTGATGTCTCCAGCTTTGTTCTTTTTGCTCAGTATTGTTTTGGCTATTTGGGTTCTTTTGTGGTTCCATATAAATTTTAGGATTGTTTATTACTCCCATGAAGAATGTCATTGGTATTTTGATAGGAATTGTATTGAATCTCTAGATTGCTTTTGGTAGTATGGTATTTTATTAATATTAATTTTTCCGATCCATGATCATAGGATGCCTTTCCATTTGTATCTTCAATTTCTTTGATTACTGTTTTGTAGTTTTCTTATACAGGTCTTTCACCTTCCTTGGTTAAACTGATTCCTACATATTTATGGTAACTATTATAAATTAAATTGCTCCATTTCTTTTTCAGCTAATTCATTATTGGGGAAGAAACACTACTAATTTTTATATGTTGATTTTGTATCCTGCAACTTTACTGAATTAGTTTATCAGTTCTGTGACTTTTTTTTGATGGAGTCTTTAGATTTTTTTATACATATTACTTTGTCTGCAAGGAAAGATGATTTGACAACTTCCTTTTGTCCAATTTGGATTTTTCATTTTTTTCTCTTGGCTGATTACACTGGCTAAAATTTCCAGTATTACACTATGCAGATTTTTAAACTTGATTCTGGGAGGTGAAAAAAAAAAAAAAATATATATATATATATATATATATATATATCTGTGTGTGTACATATAAAGCTTCCCAGGTGACTCTACTATGGAATAGTGAAGACCTCTTTGTTTATTACTGAGGTTTCCTGTATCTACAAATATGCCAAGAACTGAGACTCTCCAGAGCATTTCAGAAAATCCTCAAGAAGTCAAAATTTCACTAACTATGGGGAAAGGAATCCCCACAGATTAATACATTTTGCTGCTTTTAGGGTATTTTTTAAAATAAGAAGAGGTAAATTACATCACATTTTTTTTTTAGAAACAGAAATGTACTAAGGCATCTATCTGTGACCATGTTAAACAACTTCAGAGCAGGAAAAATTTCTGTTGTATATAAATACCCAGGCTTGTTGTAGATGTTATATATAATTCCTGTGACATTATTTCTCTGCTGACTACATATTTTAATCATCATTAAGTTTCTCACCATGTTCTAGGAGGCACCAAGTCCTGCCGTGTTAAACCTTGTTTATCGCCACAGTGCAACCTGGACTTAAATGAGGAGCAAACAGTAAGTGTTTGAAGTATGATGAATGACCATATGATGAAAGAAAAGCACACAAGGCTTGAATGAGAGCTGGTGAGAGAATTTCTAGAGCTACGGCCAGTCACTGAGAAACAGTAACCTAGAGACCCATCTCTTCATGACCATTAGGAAATTAGGGAAAATAAAAGTGATGGAAGAAGCAGAATATACAGTAAAAATGGGACAAAATTAATCAATGTCACTGGCCTAAGGAGAGAGAACACAGTAATGTTTTGTGGAAAGAGGTTTCCTTTTTTTCATCAACAAAATTTTCTACCAACACTTGCTGATAATTAATGACACACAGATAATTGGTGAGAAAACTAAACAGGGATGATAAAAGCCCAGTAATGTCATGGCTGTTGGAAAGGTTCAATCAGTTCTTTAATCTCAATCTTATCACTGAATGTGAAAGTCAGGAAGTCAAAGTTAGCTCAGAGGACCTTCCCATTTCCACTGTGGCTGGCAGACTTCTGAACTCCCCAGGGCCAACAGTCTCACTAGCTGGGTGATCTATACATTCTTAAGGATAGAATACAAAACAAGAATGAAAATATATTGTACCACTGATTTCAAAGCCAATAAACCCTAAGAAGAGACCATGTGAATGTATAAATGAGAGACTTCGAGATTTTTAGTGCAAAAAAATATAAAATTATGTTCATGTTAATATTAATATTTGGAGTTGGAATTGAACATGGACAAGATTAATAAAACAAATATTTTCATCTGTTAACATGTCAACCTAATCTAATAAACTATGTCAATGGTTACAGATTTTTAAGAAAAATGAACAGTCAAAACACTTTAAGGTTAAGGAAATCTAATAAAACACAAAAAAGGAGACATATGGAAAATTCAACAGACTATAATTTCTATATTGATTCTATTATTTAACAAACAATGTTTTGACAGAGTTCCTATAAGTGCCTATATTTTAAAATTATATAGTGTAGCTAATCACCATAAAAGCCTCATTGTTAATGTGACAAATATCTAGAAAACATTTTAAGAAAAATATTAAAAGACAATAGAAAAATAGAAAATACACACAAAGAAGCAACTTATACAAGCAAATTTACAAATGGTCATGAAATACGTGAAAAAATGCTCAATGTCACTAGCAGTCAAGCAAATGCCAATGTAAAGGACATTCCATTTTTACCCTTTGGAATGGCAAAAGTTAAAATGATTGATTAGTCAATGCTAGTTAGAACAGAGGAAAACAGTTCTCCTGTCATTTATAAACTCATTGGCAAATGTTCATGCCAAATTCATTACTACAGAAATTGTATTCTTAATAAATTGTATTTCTTACTAAACAAAATTCATTAATGGAGTATCCAAGAGAAACGATAGTATATATGTTTTATACTAATATTGACTCTAAAATAATTATAGCAACATTCTGGGAACAACCCAAAGATCTGTGAATAAGGAACAGTTAAATATTTATAGTTGACTCATATATAGTTAATAATAGTTAACTATATTAATACATAGTTATGTTTATTAATAGTAATAGTAAGATGATATATAATTAAGTTATATTTATTACAGTAACATATACATATACAAATAATACATTTATTAATAAATACGGTTAACTATATTAATAAATACAGGTTATTCATATTATGGAAAAATATATAGTTACTAAGGAAGAGCTACATAGTCACGTACTGATTTTAAATAATATCCAATACGTATTTTAAGTGAAAACAAATTATATAATTATGTATTCACTATTTATTCATTTACTTTTTATTTTCATTTTTAGAGACAGGCTGTCACTCAGGCTAGAGTCCAGTGGCATGATCATAGTTCACAGCAACCTCAAACTCCTGGGCTCAAGCAAACCTCTTGCCTCAGTTTCCCAGGTAGCTAAGACTACAGACACATATGATAACACCCAGCTAATTTAAAAAAATTTTTTGTAAAGATGGGGTTCTTGCTATGTTGCCAGGGAAGTCTCAAACTCCTGGCCTCAAGAAATCCTCCTATCTTGGCCTCCCAAAGTGCTGGGATTATAGGCGTGAACCACTGCATCCCGCCATACATATTATCTTAATAAAAAAATAAAATAAACACACAAAATGCCATATGTACATATGTCTCTACAAGCAAAGAAAAACGCACAAGAGAAAAAGTATGACATGGTGCAAAGAGTGGTGTAGATAACAAATGGGAAGAAATGAAGATGAATAATTTTACTTCGAATACATCTGTAATACTTAATTGGTTCTCAGGATTATGAAATGTCATTTGAATTATACAATGTAAGCACATAATTAAGCCATATCAGACATAACTTTGGTCTCTTCTAATTCCATTGCATATACCAAGAAAGAGTTCCCTGTTTTAAGCTTGAAATTTTGGAACAATTTACTAAGAAGATAATGAGGTCAAATCTTAGGAAATTGTGGTTCTTTTCATAGTCAGTAATAAAATTTCTAGTAAAAAAAAGATGCAAAAGTAGCAGGAAGTAGAATCTGCTTATACTTACAAATAAAAACACATGCACTGTGGCCCACCATAACATTGTTTTGGATCATAATGATCCTTTATATTGAAACCACCTGGTATATCAGTATGGGTTCCAAGCTAGAACTGAAACTCGACTCTACTGTGAAGTATTAAAAAATAGGATTCCAGGCCAGGCGCAATGGCTCACAATCCCAGTACTTTGGGAGGCCAAGGCAGGCAGATCACTAGGTCAGGAGATGGAGACCATCCTGGCTAACATGGTGAAACCCTGCCTCTATTAAAAATACAAAAAATTAGCTGGATGTGGTGGCACGCACCTGTAGTCCCAGCTACTTGGGAAACTGAGGCAGGAGAATCACTTGAATCCAGGATACAGAGGTTACAGTGAGCCGAGATTGTGCCACTGCACTCCAGCCTGGGTGACAAAGGGAGATTCCATCTCAAAAAAATAGGATTCCAGTGGTTTTTTACTCACTATTAGCAAATGTTTCTCTAGGAAAAAAATGTAAGATCTAAATATTAATACCCCAGTGAAAATATTTAATGTTAAAACATAGTTTCCAATAATTCAACTGAAGCAATGACTATGGTTCACCTCAATATCGGTCTCTTTACACAAAGAGTTTTAAAAATTGAAATATCTTATGGTAGAGATGCGAAAAATACATATCAAGAATACATATTTTTTGGTCCAAAAAAATACATATCAAGAATGCTAACTCATGGGTTAAAAAGATCTTTTCCTACCTTCACATTATCTGGATGCAGCCCCCCAGGGTGCTTGTCCATGTACTGACATAAATCAGTATGCTAGAAGAGAAAAGGAAAAATTTATTAATAACCCTCTGGCTATAACATGATAAATCAATATTTTCCTACTTCAAAGTCACCATTACCTTCTGAATAGAGCAAATAAAAGACAAGTGGGTGCATTTTTCAGTGTATGTAGTGGCATGCCTCCCCACCCCCTAATTTTAACCATAATTGAATCATTATTTTTCCCTCGCGGCTGTTTTATGTTAAACATGTCTGTGTATCAAAAAGAAACATGTCCATAATTTGTTAAATGTCTCATTTCCTCTTCTGCAACTATATCCTTATACCTTAACTTAGAAAACCACACACAATTAACCAATACAACTATAATTTCAACTATCCCACATTTTCCAAGTGCAAATGCAAATAAATATTTATTTTATATGAGATGAAAACACTACAAATATATTCTGCTAGTAAAATTAATCACTGGACTTATTTTCCATATCCATATTCACAAAAACTAATTTTTAGGTTTCTAGAACTCCTGAATATATTTGAGTAAATAAGCTTCAAAATTAACAGGAACATCTTTAAAATTAAAAATTAAGAGAACTATATTTAGATATAAGTTTAAAAGAATATTCAACATCTCATGCTGTTATTCTTTTAAATATGCCAAGCTCAATTTGTCCACAAGTGTATATTTTCTTCATAATGCTTTTACTGTTTATATTATAAACTAGATAGAATTTTTTAAAAGCATGTAGTTAGTATTCATATTTTTCTTCTTTTATTAGAGTGTACTATAAGATTTATAGCACTGAAACATTTAATCATTCTGTAAAAGCCAATGAACATGAGCATTTGTGTCCCAATATCAGGCTTGAATTATTGAGACAGTACAAGTTTTATAATACATTCAAGAATCTTGCTGCAGTCATTTATAACAACAGTTCACATTCCGTTATTAAGTTTTTATTGCATGCCAGGTGATAATGCTGAGGATACAAAAGAGAAATTAGCCTTCACCATTCATCATATACTTTCCAGGCAGTACACCAGTTGCTAAGGGCACAGGAGTACATGAAACAGATGCAAATGGAGAAAAAACAGACATGCCAGTGATCACCGTAAGGTAGGCTATTATTTTAAGAATAGTACTGGACAATGTTCAAGAGCACAGCGGGGTAAACCTAATGAGGTCTAGAGATTTCAGAAAGGTCTCTGGAAGAAGTTACTTCTACATAAGACATGAGTAGAGAATGAAAGAAGTTAGCCAATTGAAGGGCAAGGCAAAGAAAATGGGGCAGAGGAAATGCTCTTAGGTATATTCTGAGACAAAATTGCCTTTACCTTGGGCAACACTCAAGGTGTTTAGCTTCTAAATCAAAGTCAAGCTCCATGAGGGTAGAAACTATGATTAATTTGGAAATTATTATCTATCTGGTCCAGGCAAAATGTCACACACAGAGGAAAAGGAACTAAATACAGATGGGAATAGTTTTGCATATAGGATAGCACATTAAAAACAAGCCTAAAATATGATTAAAATAGTTTCAATGGAGTTTTTCCTAGGTAACTACATAAAAGTTTTATTTCATGCATTTAATGAAATGAGGAATGAATCTGGACCCCAAACTGCCATTTTGTAACTTCATATTGTTAACTTCCCCACCCTTGAATAAGGATACCACCATCGTCAGAGAAGGACAAATAAAGAACGTGAGAACTTTTGTTTCTGAAGCCAGTATGTGATAAGTACTTTTTACTTATAACATGATATATAAAAATAAGGTATACTTTTAAAATACTGCTCATTTTACTGTAAGATCTGGGAGGGGAAGAATTATATTTAATTTGTTCAATGCTTCACCCACAAAAAACAAAATGATAAAAGAAAAGTACATCCAACCATATCAATAATCACATATCCATGATGTGTTAAAATGCTTATTAAAAATGTAAAATCTGTTTTTAAAACAAAGAAAATTAAATTCATGCTGCTTCCCCAATTATAAACTAAAAACAATAAACACACAAAAATCCAGAAAGTCTGAAAATTAAAAAAAGCTTACACTTTTGATATTTTGTTATTTATACTGTAAATATCAATAAAAAGGAATTAGCCATATCAATGTAAAATCATGCTTAATAGAATTCAAGAAACATGTATTCAACATTTGCACACCTAACAACAGGATACATTATTAAAAGCAAAACTTGACAAAAATCAAAGATGAAACAGAAAATTTCACAAAATCTTGAAGGGTTTTGCTTACTCCTTTCAAAAATTAACAAATGGAATTGGCCAAAAAAGTAAAGCTATAAAGGATATAACACAATTAAATAGCTTGCCTAATAAATTCATGCTACACATGCTTTTTAAACATAAATGGCCTACTCACAAAAACTGACAATGTATGAGACGAAAAAAATCTCAAAAATTTCCAAAAAGCTGATACCATATTACATCTTTCTCACAACTGAATAAAATTAACATCAGAATATACTGTATTTCATCAACTCTGAGACATACAGCTCTTTTCATCTTTGATACTGGAACAGCAGCATTGATTAAGATTACCCAAACAATGAATAAAATACAGTTGTTATTGCCTGTGTCTGAACAAACATTTTATTTTGCTCAATTTACAGGGTTTACTCAATGGCGTGAGTCATCAACAAACAATTTAAAGACCATCCGAAGAAGAAAGAGTGAAGGATGAGCCCTAATTATTACCTGGAAACCATTTATTGAAATTTTCAGGCAAGATTTTTTTTTAAGTGCCAGAATTAAAACTTCTATAGCTCTTTCAATAAGCATAAAACAAAAATTCTGAATGCTAAAAAGCATTCAATTATAAAACTAAAATTCCACGTTTTTTTTCTTTTTCAGTAGTATATAATGTTTCTTCTAATTGATGGTGTTTTAAGTTCAATGGCAGCAGGAAGAAAATAAGGAAGAAAGAAAATCAGTTGGAGAGAGAGAATGAGAGGGAAGAAAGAATAGAAAAATCTATTTTCCTAAAAATTTACAAAAAGCTAAGAAACCTAAACATACTTAAATTAGTTAAAAATGAATGATAGTAAATATACTACATTTCAAAGCAACAAAATTTGGTGACAGCATCAACAAGAAAATTTAGACCTTTAAATATATTTATTTTAACATAAAAATGACTAAAAATAAGTAAAACAACCAATAAAGTAAAGCTAGAGAAAATCAAAGAGAATTAAAAGAGAGAGAGAGAGAGAGAGAGAGGATAAATTCAGTTAATAGCAGAAATTAATTAAATAGAGAAACAAAAAAACAATAAGTTTGATCAATTAAACAAAAACCAACTTCTTTGAAAAACCTAATAAAACAAACCAATCTTTGGCAAGTCTAATTTTTTACTTTTTAAGTGAGGAGTTTGGAAAGATGTAACCAACATCAAGAATGAGTAAAATGAGGCTGGCACAGTGCCTTATGTCTGTAATCCCAGCATTTTGGAAGACTAAGGCAGATGGATCACTTGAGATCAGAAGTTCAAGATCACCTGGGCAACATGGAAAAATCCCATCTCTACTAAAAATTCAAAAAAAAATTAGACAAGTGCAATGGCGAGTGCCTGTAATCCCAGCTACTCAGGAGACTGAGGCAGGAGAATCGCTTGAACCTGACAGGCAGAGGTTGCAGTAAGCCAAGATCAGGCCACTGAACTCCAGCCTGGGAGACAGAGCAAGACTCTGTCTAAGAAACAAAAAAAATAAAAAAAAAAAAAAAAAAAAAATGGGAAAAGTGACAACTATAATTGTGAAGATTTTAAAATACAGGATAAACATACAGCACTGCAAATCTTTAAACCAGTATATTTGATATGTAGAAAAAAATGTTTTTCTAAATAAAACATAAGCTATGAAATTTGTAAGAGGAAGGGCTATAACTAAAAAGGTACTGAATTCAGACAGTTTTAATAGAAAATGCTCTGAATCTTCAAATAACATATAGAAGAGTACAGAAAAAGATAAGAATGCTTCCTACTCCTTCTTTAAAACACAGTGTCAAACTAGGCAAGGACAAGAAAGGGATGGAGGAAACTAAAACAATCTATGATCACAGTCACAGATTCTAAAAATAATAACAGTAGGTACTAAAATTCAATATGGCATTAAAAAACTAACACGTCAAGACCAAACAAGGTTAATCTTAGAAATGAGAAATAGTTCAACATAAAAACATATGTTAACGTGATCGTCTAAAATTAACAAATTTAAAAAGTGGAATAGTGATGGGTACAAAAGAACATTTATGGTATTATATATATATATGGCATGTATTTATAGAATGCCAACTTTGCATAAATAAGATGAAGTCTCCACTCTCACAGAGCTAACCTTCTATGGATATTATATGCTTGTGAATTGTCTTAAATTTCTCTAATAATAAAGTATTCAAACTTCTTGTTTAAAATGAAACAAAACTATAAGGAAGGAAATACATTAGGACTGGAGAAAAACATTTCTGATCTTTCAAGTCCAATGACATTAGCATCAAGAATTGCAGGAAAGAGATCATCTCCAGAAATGAGATCTTGGAAAACTTGTACAAACCTTTAAAATTTAAGACTTTTGTCAAGATGTAGTACATGAAAATGTGGTATGTGTGCGTGCACACATCACATATATATACACAGCTGTCCTTAGCTGTATAACCTTGAGCAGGTTACATAACCTCTGTAAATCAGTATTACATAACTTTGAGCAGATTACATAACTTCTGTAATGAGGATAATCCTAGTTCAATTTTCATAATAACCTCATATGGTTATTGTGAAAATTAATTGGTAAATATCCATAACAGTTTCAGAATACTGCCCAACACATTGTGGATACTATAGGTGATGACGATTGATGATGATGATGATGGTGGTGGTGGTGGTGACTTTCTGTGGTGTGTTTAAAGGTAGGGAAGCAGGGAAGAATATCTGGAAGGGATTGCAACAAAAACAGAAATGATAAATATGGTTGAAAGTTCCCCAGGAACTTCTAGGAGTTGTAGTTTATCTTTACATACGTGTTCTTCCTATGTGCATGCCCAGACATTCCCATTCCCATGCCACCACTCTCCACACACAACCACTGAAACTACATCCAGCACTAACCTCAGAGTCCTCTGAGTGATTAGATTTGGGAATTTCATATGGAAGAGGGAATACGAAGTAGTAAAAGGTCATATTTTTTACCTTATATTCATTTTTCACAAACTTCTATTTTACCTAAACTAAAAACAGTTTCTTTTCCCTCTCTCTTTTTAAATACACAGTACTGTGCCTGGGACTGCATTACATGTGCCTGAATTACAAATTTCATTATATAATATGTATTTTTTTCTTTATACATTCTTTCCTTAGTTTTACTCATTGGATTATGTGACCCTTATGACTTGCACTTATGCAGAAATACAGAACCACATTTAAGAATGATGCCAAAAGGCACTTCTTAGACATTCTGGGCATAAAAGTTCTGAACAGAACACCGCTATGGCATATGACCAACAGATAACTCTCCTGTGATGACCTACTAATAAGCTCAGATGCATCCGGCTTGATTTCTGGCTATTTCTTATTCGAAAACCAAGAGGACCACCTATAGGCTAGACCCTGGTGACTACACGTCAAAAAGATTGCTCCCCTCCAATCTCTACCATGGCTCTAGGCTAACATCTTCCCTTCCCCTTACTATATTATGCCACACCTCTTCTTCCCACACTTTCCCCTTTACTCTATCACCACTGCTGTGCCTTAAGATAATGCTACCAGATATACTTGCGTCCGACAAGGTTACACCTGAATGAAGCACCCATGAAGTGGGTGCTTTTAAAGGAAGCTATCAAGTGTAGCTAGACTTAGAAACCAAGCAGAAGACAGAGTGAGCACAGAAAGAGGCTCTCAAAACTCAAGCCGACACTAGCATATATTCCTTTCAAAATTAGTATCCTCTTTCCCTGCTGTTGAATACCCATCAGGTAGCATTTATCTGGTTATTCACATAGATGCAGGAGTATCTCCAGGGGAAGGAATCCAAGGAGAGTATCTGAAATCATCACTCTCTGGAGGTAAAATGTTTTCCGTAATAGAGTTTGTGTGGTTTAGGCTGTGGGTTTCCCATACTGATTTGATTTTTCTGTGGCTGGATCAATTTGGAAGGCAAGAGAAAAAAATCCTGTTGTAAAAAGGCAGAACATGGAAAGACCACAGAAAATTGAAAAGATATTTTACTCATAGGCATTTTCACAATCAAGTCTCAGTTAATTGCAGGCATATGAAGATCTGGAAACTACAATGACTCATCTTAGTCATGTGCTGCAATAACAGCCATGAAGCTCAAAAGGAAAGACATGGAAGAAAACGAGAAACAAAAATTATGTATATAATGACCATTTTTTAAATGGTAGAGCGCTGCCCTTTCTAAAAGAGGAGGACAGAGAGGCCAGACCAAAGAAAAAGTTAAAACAAAACAAAACAAAACAAACAAACAAAAAAAAACAAGCTAGATAACAACACTTACCTTTTCATATTTTCCACTCTCCAACCCTTACACTGTTTTGAATCTGATGTTAGGTCAAGGGAAAGAATCAATATCCCTCCATCTGAAGTCACTGGTAAGAAAGCTATCTGAAACTCAGGCCACCTTTTGGACATGAAATTTTGCCCAGTTTCCAGGGCAGAAACAAGTATAGGAGAATTATTAATAGGCTTCCAAATTCAGTAAGTGTTTATATTTCTCTTTAACTTATTATTCATGAAGTGAAGTTTTCTAATTGTTGACTCTTCAAATGATCAGACCTCCTATTCATGAGACATCAAGCTCCTCAGAGACATTCTGCTTTTGTATTAGCACTGGCTTTCAGACTAGACTTTTCCCTTCAAGCTGAAATTCAAACAAAGCCCCTTAGGGAACACATGTATTTATTTCCATTCTCCCATAATGTTAAGCATGGTATACACAATATTTGTAAGCTAATTTCGATGTTCTTCAGGAGCACTGCCAAAATATGACACTGAAAATAGCATGGCCCTAGTTTTTGCAACTAGGCTAAAAATAAGGAAGCCAATCCATGGAGATGACCAACAGAAATCCTCACTTAAAGTTATATTAAACACAGCCTCTACACCTTAACTTCTGTTTCATTTAATTTTCTATTTGACAGTGAGAGAATAGTCAATATATTCAAGCTTTGTATAGATTTTATAACATACACACAAGTGAAAATGGTTTCACTGGCATAAGGATATGAAAAGATGACAGAAAATGAATATGAAATTAATCTTACATAGGTAGGCATAGTTTATGTGTAAACAAATTTTAGCTATATTTTATTTTGAAATTGATGAAAACTTTAAGTGAACATATTGTTTTATAAATAGGATATGTTACAAACTAGTCAATAAGGTGCAAAATGCAAGCATAAAAATTCCGACTGATCTCCGCTTGTTTAAGAAGCTCTCCTGGGTCCACATACCATCTGAGTCTAGACACCTCAACCTCTTCCAGGTGAATGAACCCATTATAAAAAACTTTAAACCACCCTTTCAATGGTAAGAGGAAATATCAGAAATCCACAATTTTCTGAAGAAAAAGGGCAATAATTTCCAGTCTTCTGTGGTACTCCATGTGGTCCCAAAATTTATGGCAATGAGAGTAATTACCAGTGTGGCCCAGGCAGTTAGTGTGGCTGCCTTGATGCTTATTTTCCCACTGGCTAATATCACTTTCAATACCTGTGTCCCTTGTCTGAGACACAATGCACACACCACACACATTTCACTACAGCCACACTTAAGGGTGGTTCTGAATGTTGAAATAACTCACTATCCTTTCATTAATAGTTTTTAATCTATTTCATCTGCACTTTATTACAGTCGTGTAATTTATTGGGAAATTGTTACTGCTAGAGGCAACTGAAGAAAACTTACAGAAGTTGAACCCTCTTTTCTTCTATAGCAATCAATGCCATTTTCCTCTAGATATAATCTCTGTTTTATTCAGCCTACATTGCTGTAAGAATTAAAACATCAAATTACTGAGCAGTTAGGTTCAAACTGCTCTTATATGCAGTCCACACGGTTAAATTGACTTTGAAACTGCACTTTTCCCTGTTATGCTTTATAGTACTTATCTACTTCACTTCCAAATAATTAATAAAATAATAATGTTGTGAGTTCCAACACATGAGAATCATTCATTAATGAGAAAAAAGGAAAAGGAAACTTTAACCAACTCATTCTTTAAAATGAAATCATGGGCATTTAGGGTGTTTAACAGGAAGTTTGTACCCACTATACATTATATATCAGGGGGGCTCGCTCACTCACTCTATCTATCTATCTATCTATCTATCTATCTATCTATCTATCTACTTACCTACCTACCTACCTATTGAGAAAACGTCTCTCTCTGTCACCCTGGCTGGAGTGCAGTGGTGTGATTATAGCTCACCATAACTTCAAACTCCTAGACTCAAGGGATCCTCCCTCTTTAGCCTCCCAAGTAGCTAGGACTACAGATATGTGCCACTAGAACTGACTAATTTTCTTATTTTTTGCTGAGATGCGCTCTCGATATGTTATCCAGGCTGGTCTTGAACTCCAAGCCTCAAGTGATCCTCCACCTTGGCATCCCAAAGTACTAGAATTACAGGCTCAAGTCATCATGCCTGGCCCAGAGGAGTCCATTTTTAAAAACAGTGATTAAAAAATAAACATTGCAAGTATTTTATCAAATGTTATTCAGGCTTAATGCTATATTAAAATTCCGTATCAACAAAAACAAGCCATTCATGAACCAGTACAAAAGTACTGTCTCTCTACTCTGAAGACAAGATTATAATTACAACTAGATTATTATGCCTCAAGGATATGGTCTTCAAACTATTTCAGCATCAAATAATCAGATTGTGTTATTCTAAGTATTCTACTGCTCCTGTATAGACTTATTTGACATATTACAATGCCTATTTATGTTTTTTTAAACCTGGTTTTAAGCCACTTAGGAAATGTTTAAAATTCTACCAGTAGACCACATACATGTTCCCTAAAGAGAATAGTATTTTATACTATATAAAAACCCTCTCATACCCAATCACAGCTCAATAGTTTATGCCTAATTAAATTAGCCATTTCTTTTTAGTCATATCACATATTCTCTTTCACCTTTTTGGTCATAATAAATCTGTACATGTCTTAGATGTCCCATAATTCTACCTAAATGATTTCGGTTGTCATTTCTGAATACAAAACATATGGGCAGCCTGGGGCTGGTGACTGGAACAAGAAGCATTTCCAAACACATTCCATCATGTAAATCAGCAACCTGAAAAATCCCTTCCATTAAAACAAAAAACCTACTATTTGGCTTCTTGCAACGACATCATGGATAGACAGATTATAGAGTTCTGTCCAGGCAGTAAGACTGTTGCAAGCCATTCTTCTCTGAGAAAAGGAATGCAGGAATTCATGCTTTAATAGTTCAAGTGTCTGAAGTGGTTTCAATCTTGTAGGAGCTAATTCTTAAACCCAAATATATTTCTATATCCATATCTATACCTATATAATTTACCTCATAAAACTTATGAGGCATAAATAATTTCTTTTTGTAAACTAAATACACTCAGTGTATAGTTTTGGGATGTTAAAAAAAACTTTTTAAAAATTTGCTAGAAGTAAAACATTCTAAAGAACCATATGCTATTCCAGCATTAGAAGAATGTGTAAAATGTACTCTTTTCAAACAGTGGAGGAAAGGGCTAAGCAGTGTGATTTATATGCCTACTGGCAAACCATTCAGAAGCCTAAATCTTACAGCAAATTTTAATGGAGTATAACAGTCACTTTGAAAGGATGTTCATGCTATTTTGAAGCCAGGCTAATGTTTAGAGGAATGAGAATGAAAGGTTGTAATCAGTGAATATCTTAAAGAATTGTTTAAACCGGAATGAAAAAACAGACTAAAAAAATGGGTCACATAAAATATTCTGGACTCCAAGCCTGAGAAGAAAGAAAGAAAACAGGAACTGAAATAGTACTCAGGAATATCATAACTCTCAAAACACGTTCTGGAGCCACTCTGAGAGGAATATGGAAGATCTCGAAATTACAGAGTAAAAGCAACATGAACTAAGAGAGTTAGAAACAAAGAACTAAAGGGAAGGAAGACAGAGCAATCAAATATGGGCATCCTGAAATAACTTTTGCTGACTACAAAGTTGAATAATGGAGTGTTTTTGAAAGTAATCTTGGTTCTAAACGGTAAGAGTAACACCCGCAAGGTGCTGAATATACTAAATGTGTAACTCAGAAAACTGAATCATATTGCAATCAGCTTCAGGTTCATACTACTTTTAATTTTAAAAACAGTAATTCTGAAAGACATAATCAAAAATAAAATATTAAACAATTTGTTAATTTAGTCACCCCATTTTTAGGCTGGACAATGAAAAACCAATATTTATTTTCAAACTCTTATAATAAGTGAAGTATTATAAAATGTATAAAAATGAATAACAAAGTATTCACAATTTAGGAGTTTACTGATGACTATGGGGAAAAGAATAATGGCAATCAAATAAATGACAATATATAATCTTCTTAATTAAAGATGATGAAGCATTTATAACTTTGTTCATATCATTTGACCCAGTCGTAACAATTTTAGGAAGACTTATTCCAAGAGAAAATACAGAGGAATGTATTAGAAGCCATGTTATTAAGATTTTACAATGCAAAATACAGTGGGAACCTTTAAACATGGGCATGAATATTTGATTACTTATGGGGCAAAAGTTGTGAGCTAGACTCAAACGACAAGACAAACTACAAATCTCTCAAACTGGAGAAACAGTTTGAGAGACAAATTTATATTACAAATAGAGTATATCTAAATTTTCTTGCTATATATATCTTATACACAATGTAGAATAACAATGCTTTCAGAGAAAGTAAAATGATAAACAATGAAGTATATGAACTATCTGTTTGCTACATATGATGAAAGAAGCAAGTTATATTGCTATTCTTATGGCTAGCCTGCAGCATAGTATCTTTAGGTAAGGTCTCTGTAATGTAAGTAAAATTGTATTTTTAAATTATTTCAATATAGTGTACATAAAGGGGCAAAAATAATTTGGGTTTCTCAAACTCAACGAGAAAAGGATCACACAAACATTATTGTTAAAAATTCAAGTTATCTACAGAGTATGATGCTCTGAAATACGAGAAATTGAGGAGCAGTAAAATAAATACTGTTAATCCACAAAAAATTACAAAAATTATGTTCCAGCAGCTCTCTTAACAGCAAACAAACAAACAAAAAATCCTCAGAAATAGCAAGGGGAAAAACTCATGAACTCTATCCAGCATACTGCCAAAAGTTAAAATGAAGTAGAAATTTCAAACTATTTGTCAGTACCTATGAACAAAAGCAAAATTCCAGACTTGTCTGTCAACTGAAGAATTAGCCAACAATCAACTCATCACTCTTTTTCTTCTTTTTTACTACTAGCTTTTCTCAATCCATGGATAAAGAAAATATACTTGATCTCTTGTTGTGCACGGGTATGAAATTAAAGATACTCTGAAAAAAAGAATTTTTTTTCAATCATTGGACACTTGCAAACTTCAAAAAATAATAACTTTCTCAGGACCTTGATATATTTGGCAAACATCATTGGTGTTTTGAATAAAAATTCTGAAACTTCAAGCAGCAAAGACCAACATCGTTGCTCCTCATAATGTTTTATGCTTTTATGCAAATATCTTGTTAGATAGTAAGTGAATCAGAGCTAAAAATATCCCTTTATTCTCTTGGGTTAGTGCCATTTGCCATTAGAAGGTTACTTAAAAAAGATGTCAAGGGAAAAAATGAAATCTCATCTAGTCTGTCTGGGATGAATTCAGGTAATGCTTTCCCGATGGGAGGGCTGAAAATACCATTTGAAAGTCAGTTTTAGCAAAATGTTAAAAGAAGTTACTGGTGCTCAAATTTGAATCAATTACCAAAAATCACTTGAGAAAATTATACTTGAGAATTTTGGGTGAGATATCTCTCAATATTTACTTTAAAATAAATTAGTAGGCTTGGCATGTAATTATCATAATCAACTTATGAAGCTTCTTGAAATAATTTTTATCAAGGAAAGCACAGTAGAAACCGTATTTGGCAAAAAAGACAACAATACTTGTGCTCAACCCTTGACGTTATGACACAAAAGCTGGTGATAAGCTGACTCAGTGCCGTCATACAGAAAATGTGGTTTTTAAATATTAAAAATCTAAAATCAACAGCTTAATAAAATCTGTTAAAATAATCATTGCTGGAATGTTTTAAAATTTTTAAATTTATCCAAAAGTTATTTATTTATTTATTTCTTCCAAAGAAAAATGGGATATATGTGCAGAACGTGCAGTTTTGTTACACAGATATACACATGCCATGGTGGTTTGCTGCACCTTTTGACCCATCTTCCAAGTTCTTTCCCCTCACCCTCCACCCCTCAACAAGCCCTGCCTACTGTGTTTTGTTCCCTTCTCTGTGTCCATGCGTTCTCAATGTTCGATTCCCACTTATGAGTTAGAACATCAGTGTTTGGTCTTCTGTTTCGGTATTAGTTTGCTGGGGATGATGGCTTCCGGTTTTACCCATGTCCCTGCAAAGGACACGCTTTCATGAGTGCTATTTGGTTATTTTACACACTACTTGATGCACTTTCTTCATAGTGTCATTAGTCCTTATATTTTCGTGTGTTATTGCAGTGCTGGTACCGGTTTTTCCTTTCCACATTTAGTGCTTTCAGGAGTTCTTGCATGGCATGCCTGCTGGTAATGAAATCCCTCAGCACTTGCTTGTCTGGAAAGGATTTTAAATCTCCTTTGCATATGAAGCTTAGTTTGGCTGGATATGAAATTGTAGGTTGGAAATTCTTTTCTTTAAGAATGTTGAATATTGTTCCCCAATTTCTTCTGGATGGTAGAGTTTCTGCTGAGAGTTTTGCTGTTAGTCTGATGGGCTTCCCTTTGAAGGTGACTGGCCTTTCTCTTCGGTGACCCTTAACAGTTTTTCCTTCATTTCTACCTTGGAGTATATGATGGTTATGTGTGTTGGGGTTGATCTTCTCATGGAGTATCTCAATGGTGTTCTATCTTAATGGTGTTCTCTATATTTCCACAATTTGCATGCTGGCCTGTCTTGCTAGGTTGGGGTAGTTCTTCTGGATAATATCCTGATGTGTGTTTTCCAGCTTGTTTCCATTCTCCCTGTCTCCTTCTGGTACTTCGATCAATCATAGGTTTGGTCTCTTTATGAAGTCCCATATTTCTTGGAGGATTTGTTCATTCCTTATCATTCTTTTTCCTCTATTCTTGTCTGCATGTGTTATTTCAGTAAGGTGTTCTCAAACTTTGATATTCTGATATCTCTGATACCCTTTGGTTGGTTCAGCTGTTGATACTTGTGTATGCTTCATGAAGTTCACATGCTGTGTTTTTCAGCTCCATCAGGTCGTTTATGTTCCTCTCTAAACTGGTTATTCTAGTTAGCAATTCCTATAACCTTTTATCAAGGTTCTTAGCTTCTCTGCATTAGATTAGAACATGCTCCTTTAGTTAATTATAATTTTTTATTACCCATGTTCTTAAGCCTACTTCTGTCAATTCATTCATTAGATCCTCTGCCCAGTGCTGTGTCCTTGATGGAGAGACTATGCAAACATTTGGAGGAGAAGAGGCCCTCTGGCTTTTCAGGTTTTTAGCATTTTTTCATTGATTCTTTCTCATCCTTATGAGTTTGTCCAGTTTTCGTCTTTGAGGCTGCTGACTGATGGATTGGGTTTTTGTAGGGGTCTTTTTGTTGTTGTTGATAATGCTGTTGTCACTTTCTGCTTGTTTGTTTTTCTTTCTAGAATCAGGATGGGGTATGTTTTGCTGGGGGGAAACCCACTCATCTGAGCTGCCTGGATTCCGCAGAAGTACCAGTAGGAGAGGTTAAATCTGCTGGTCCACAGAGACTGTGGCCATTCCTCCCACTAGTGGCTCAGGCTCCCTCTTTCTGTAGGACTTCTGCAGTTTGCTGGGGTTCACTTCAGGCCTCATTCACCTGATTCAGTCCCACACCTGGAGATGTCAATAAAGGAGGCTTGAGAGCAGCAAAAATGGTTGCCTGATCCTTCTTCTGGGACCTCTGTCCTCCATGGGCACCAAACTTATGCTAGTAGGATTGCTTCTGTATAGGGTGTCTCAAAACCCCTGCTGGAGGGGCTCACCTAGTTGGGTGGCATGGGGAGCAGGAACTGTTTAAGGAAGCACCTTGTCCCTTGGTGGAGGGGGGTATGTTTTGCTGGGGAGAAACCCACTTATCTGGGTTGCCTGGATTCCTCAGAAGTACCAAGAGGAGAGGCTAAGTCTGCTGGTCCAAAGAGACTGCAGCCACTCCTCCCCCTAGGGACTCAGACCCAGGGAGATCCAAAGCCTCTGAGCCTCTGGCTAGAGTTATTGGGGATCCTGCAGGGAAGCCCCACCCACAGATCAGGGCTGGGCCTAAAAAAGCACTCTGGCCACAGATTGCCACAGCTCGTAGGTTGGTCTGTGGGGACAAGTCTTAGTACCAAGCTGTTCAGCCTCCCTGCCTCCAGCAGAAGAAAAGTGCAGCCTGTAGCAATAGAAATGAGAGCCACCCTTCCCCCCACCCAGGGAGCTTAGCATGTTTGGCAGTTTTTAGTCCCAATGCTGGCTGCTGCCCCTCCCCAAGGAGCTCAAATAGCTTAAGACAGCAGGCAGTTGCAGTCACTGCTGGTCGCCCCTTCCCATGGGAGTCTGATAGGCTTAAGCAGATTCCAGCTGAGAGGCTGTAAGCATCTGCGTGTTCTGGGGTTGAGATGCTAGGCCCCAGTGGCATGGGTTCACAAGTGGGATCTTCTGATCAGTGTAGGCTGCACAGTTCTGTGGAAAATGCACAGTTTTCCCAGCTGGTGAGTGCATCACTCACTGTCTCCCTTGACTGGGGAGAGAGGGCCCCCCTTCCCCGTGTGGCTGTCAGGTTGGCCACCACACCACACTGTTCTTCCTTCTCTCCATGGGTAACGCCACCCTTCTAGTCAATTTTGATGAGAGAATCTGGATACCTCAGCTGCCAGTGAAGGATTTACACACTTATAATGGTTTTTTCGAAGGGAGCTTCCAATCACTGCAGCTTCTAGTAAGCCACCTTGGTTTCTCCCCACTGTCCAGAATTTTAAATGACATCAAAGACAAGAATGGAATTTTTATGTTAATGATAAAAAAAATGCGTAAATTTTAAAACATAAATAAATAATACATACTACATTTAATGATTTGGACAATATTAACTTGTATCGCAATATTAACGTATGACAATATTAACTTGTATGGGTATAAAAGGTTAAAAAACAGTGTATGTTGTATATAGTGTGGTATACACATATACATATAATATGCATGTGAGTATAAATCATAAAAGAAGTCTTCAAGCATAACACATGGTAGCATCAGCTCTCTCTGGAAAACTAATTTGGGATACTTCAGTCAGGATAGGCCAAGTTATGCTGCAATAACAAGTAACTTTTGCTCAGTTCATTGGCCCAACCAAGTCACATGGTCATGCCTAACTTCAGTAGGGAAGACAAATGTATTCTTTTTACAAAGACGGAGATACAAATATTTGGGAATAGCAATATGGTCTTCTACATTAGACAAATCCTACTCATTTTTTTTCTTCACTGTCAGTATAGTAAGAACATTAAATACCTACATATATGTATAAATTTGTATTGAATTTTAAAAGAACCCTTTGTCAAGGATTTAGTAACCTTAAAAAACATTATCATTTTACCAACTCAATTACTTCTCTTTTTATTTAATTGCTTCTCATCTAAAGTTAACTTTTCTAGAAATTTTTGCTATACTACATTAACTTTATCCTTCTGAGCTCTGAAAATCTGATTTTCTGGTATAATGTCTCATATACTTGGATACTTAAATCAAAACCCATAGTGGCTTCTCTAAATGATAACAAATCCATGTTAAACTGAAGGGTTAACTGTATTTTTTTCCCCCATTTATTTATTTTATTGCATTTTAGGTTTTGGGGTACATGTGAAGAACATGCAAAATTGTTGCACAGGTACACACGTGGCAGTGTGATTTGCTGCCTTCCTCCCCATCACCTACATCTGGCATTTCTCCCCTTGCTATCTTTCCCCAGCTCCCCACCCCCCACCGCCCCTCCCCTATTTCCTCCCAACTGACCCCTGTGTCCATGTGTTCTCATTGTTCAACACCCGCCTATGAGTGAGAACATGCGGTGTTTGATCTTCTGCTCTTCTGTCAGTTTGCTGAGAATGATGGTTTCCAGGTTCATCCATGTCCCTACAAAGGACCCAAACTCATCGTTTAATCTTTATAACTCTTGGACACATGATGGATCTTCCAGATGAAGGCTGAGGTACAGTATGTCTGTTATATGAACTAAATACAATATATTTATTAGTTGAAATGGAGGAAAAAGCAAGACTGGACAAAAGAAGTCAAACTATTATGCTGACAAATAAATCTGTGGCCAGCGTAGCACCAGAGTTGCCCTGTGTTGTGCAGAAATGGCTGGACCTTTATACCTTCATGTTTTATAGTCACCAGATACAGGAAGCCTGAGGAAAGGTGTGACCTCATTCAGAATGGGTCTCTGCAGCTGAAACAGATGCTGGAGGAACTGACAGCTGGAGGCATTCAGCTGATATTATTTCCTGTAGTAAATCCTTCTTTGAAGGAGAAATCAGCTACTATATTTCTGTGTCAGCCACTATATCTCTGTGTCTGGTATACTTTATAAGAGAGTTTTAATGAAAACCTTGAAAAATGACTCTCAATTCTGTCTCTCTCTCTCTCTCTCTCACACACACACACACACACACACACAGGCACACAAGTGCGTGCACACACACACACACAAAATGTTTCCAATGCATCTATTCTAGGAAAATAACCATATCCAGTTGGCAAAGATTTATAGGGTGCCCACTGCAGTTGGTAACATGAGATATTAGCCCCTGATCTCATGGAGACTGGCTGCTCATTCATCTTATACAGGTGTCATGATGACAAGCATGATCATGTTGCCCTTTGAACCCTTTACAAGATACCACTCAGTTCAATGTATTTTTAGTCAACCAAAATATGAATTTTTTTAAAGATCCTTGGTCCATCGTTTTCCTCTAATAAATATTCTATTACTAATCATATTCTCCCCACATTGCTTCCCCATAGCATTGTTGATTTTTTAACTTCTTGTTAGATTTAGACAGCTTTCCTCAATATATTTCCTAAAATTCTAGCTAGAATGTTCAACATTTTGTCTTTCCTGACTGTATCTAACTTCCTTATCCAAGTAAAATGAGTAATAATACCGAAGGGGGAGAAAAATAAATCAATCCATTCTTCCAAATGTCCATAACAAGGACTGAAAGAAAAACTAATTATTGAGATCCAAAGCTTTAAAACCAAGATCACATATTTGAGAAGAAAGGAAAACCCCAAAAGATGGAAAATTCTTACTTAGCAAATAGCTGCCACCACAAATTAGTTTCTCAGTTCCCGATTTTTGAAACAGAAATGAGGCATGAGCATATGTTAGGGATTTATAGCTAGGCTTGAATGTGTCAGTGAGAAAGGAGTAAATTACTCACTAGAAGTTGAATGTTAACTTAGAACACTGAAGTTCATTTACTGAAAATGACATCTTAAATAATACACAGCAATCAAAACATAATGAAACTGAAAAATGAAAAGTTTATATATTCTGAATAATTAAATTTTAAAATCGGAACTTTTCACCCCTATATATTCCTTCATACGTATACTTACACTGTAAAAATATTCTCATTGGCTTTAAAGTACTGTCAAATCTACCAATGTGTATCTATACATGTATCAACATCCCCAAATCATAACAAATCATAAAAAACAAAGCAATAATTAACCAGCCAATTAACAACCATAAATATTGTCTATTAAGATAGCACATTCTAATAAAATCCCACTTAAATGTCATTTTAGGCTGTTGTGCCTAAAATGTTATTGAATGGACAATTGAGTAATAGTTAATTAAAATATCTTCACTCCCACTAGCCTTGTCACATTTGATAAAGTCTGACAACTGATAAAGAGAAAAACTTATATACTTCACAACAATTAATGTGAAGAAGTTATCTAATTATATAGTGGTTTACACAATGACATGCTTTAACATTTGTTCATATTTAAACTTATTAAGAATGGATGAGATTCCAAAGATGACAAATAGAACATATGGATCTACCTTGTACTCTCCTGAATTCCCACTCACCAAATTTTGAAGCTCCAAAACAGATAGTAGCAAGTTTTGCATACAAAACACACCCAACCAATCAAATGGAATACTAAACTGGCAGTGAGGAAAGCCTAGAAGCAGCAGTGCTTATGCGGAGAACATTCAAAAGGCTCAGAAATTGGTGGCACCAGGAAATAGGAATGAGTAGAAAGTCTACATATGGAAGTCAAAAACATGAAATATTGGTTGAAAATCTTTTTAGTAGCTATTTAACTTAGATTTATATTCCCACTCTGCTTAAACAGATAGCTGACCCTCTTAAACCCAAAAAAGGAAAAACAGAGGGTGTCCAAACTAGGAAATCCAACCAGCTAGGGACAGCAATACTGTCCTAAAACAGGAGGATTAATTGGGGGTCTGAACCCCACTCAGTTTCCAGAAGATTGGCAGCCAGGTAGGAGTTTGGAAGAATTTTCACTGGGAATGTTTTAGCACTACTGGAAAGATGAATATTGGCATTGAGCGTTTCTCAACAAAATGATTTAGTACCTACAGTGAATTTCATGATTAGCCAGATACCCACACACCTGGAATTGCTTCTGTACCAGCTATCTGACCAAAGCATCAAATATTAAAGAGAGAACCCAAAACAAACTAAAAGAAAAAATAACAACTTGGTGGAAATATTGTTTTACTGTTAGTAAAACTTCACAAAGTTATGATGAATAATTTTAGTGAGAAAGTATTAGTAAGAAAAGATATTGCAACCTTCAAACAAGAAGGAAAATACTATAAATAAAATATTCTGGGCAAAGTTACCTTAGAAATTAATAATAATATTTAAATTTAAGAATTTAAATAGAATATGTGAAACACAAAGATGAGAAAATTTGATCCTTAATGTTGAGCTAAAGAAAAAAGAATTGGAAAATGAGAGAGAAAAGACAAGAAAGAACACTGTAGGAGGTCCAACATTCAAATAAAATATCTAAAAATGGGAAAAAGAGAAAATAAAGGAAGGAAATAGGAACAAAATAAGTTCTTGAAAACAAGTAAATACATTAAAGATATTCAACCTCATAAGTCAGGAAAACACAAATCAAAATCTATCAGATACAATTAAACATCTACTATAATTTTTTTAAAAAGCAGAAAATAACAAGTGTTAGCAAGTATGTATAAAAATTGGCACTATATACTGCTGATTACATTGTAAAATGGTGCATCCATTTTGGAAAATAGTTTGGCAGTCCCTCAAAAAATGAAAGATGGAGTTATAACCAGCAATTCCACTCCTAGATATAGGCACAAAAGAACTGAAAGAAGATACTCAAACAAATGCATGTACACAAATGTTCACAGCAGCACTATTCACAACAGCCAAAATATGAAAAGAAACCCCATATGTACATCGATTGATGAATAAATAAATAAAATGTGGTATATCCAAACTGTGGAATATTCGCCTTAAGAAAGTATGAAGTACTCAGAAAAGCTAGAACATGAACTTCAAAAATATTATGCGAAGTGAAAGAAGGCAATGACAAACGGTCACGTATTATTATGATTCCATTTGTATAAGATGTCAGGCAAATCTAGAGACATACAGTAGATCAGTGGTTCAGGAGCAGGGGTTTAGTGGTGAATTCAGAGTGAATGGTAATGGATATAGGAATTCTTTTTAGGGTAATGAATTATAAAATTAGTTTGTAGTGATGGTTCCACAACTTTGTGAATAGGCTAAAAACCGCTGTATTGTATACTTTTAAAAAATGAACTTTGTTACATGAATTGTATCACAATAAAGCTATTACATTACCAAACAAAAAAAAAAAAAAAAAAAAAAAAAAAAAAAAAAAAAAGGCTGGAAGGACATGAGATTCCAGATTCAAAAAGTACACCCAATGAACATAAAGCTGCACCTTGGTTTCTTTCTGCTTTATCATAAAATTTCAGGACACCAGAAATAAAGATAAATAGCTTAACAGCAACAATGGAACTGAAAAATGGAGGAATCTTATCAAAATTCTAATGGGATTATTTCCAAGCAAGAAATCTACATCTAGCCAAAATGTCAATCAAGCATGAGTACCAAATAAAGATATTTTCAAAAATACAATGCCTTAACAACAAAAAATCTTCCACACGCCATTTCCCAGGAAGCTATTAGAAATTGTCTTCCTCAAGACAAAACCACATAAGATGAAGAAAAAAAGAGCCACAGCTCAGAGAAGAGGGGAAAGGCATGCCAGGAAATCAGGACTAAGATGCCCCAGGCAAAGGCTCTGGGAGGCTTTGAATTAATCATAGAAATAAAAAATAGAAAATTAATATTAATTCTGGGGAAACAGAAAGGAAAAAGTAGTCACAGTACACTATGTGTCTTGGCTACAAAGATTTATGCTAACATGATAATATAAATATCAAATTCTGAATTCTGATCTAATCAAAATTATAACTATTCTGGGAGGATGGGGGTCTGGGTAGGTGGCAGGAAAAGATGAGCATGCTTGTTTTAAAGTGAAGAATTGAGAAAAGAACCTAAATTCTCACTTTGCATTGTAGGAATCAGTAGGTGATGCCAAAGATAAATAATCAATAGGTGAAAATAAATGAGCTTGATTAGATATTTAAAGAGAAAGTTTATGTGTATGTTCTGAAAAAAATCAGTGAAAAAAAGTGGAAAGTTGAAGGTGAAAACTGATGTTTTTCATAAGAAACCTAGAACTAATTGGGTTTCCAATCTGAATGCACACATAACTTGCAGAAAAGCAAAAATCACATTGACAAAAAGAATAGAGTGGTCTAATATTCTTTTACCAAAGTATAGGATGCACATTAAACTAAACCATTACATGATACTAGCTAAGTATTCGTAAAATGCAAGAAACAAATAAAATTAAAAATAAACAGAACGAAAGAAGTGGTCATTAACATGACAGGCGTTTACTAACTTACTTTAAGCATTGGTGAAGTTATAGCCACCAATTATTTATGATATATAATCATGTATACTTTTATACAACTGAATTTACTAGCGATTTTTTCTTCAATTACTTAATGACCTGTTCAAATGTAATGTGAAGGTAACTGGAATTATTGATATTTTCATCCTGATCTTGGGTACTTACATCAGGAGGCAACTTTCGTACCTTAGTTGGAGGCTTCTCTAATTTCTCCAAGCTGATAATTATTGTCAGTCTTATTATATGTAATGTATTACTCTCCTGCCTCCACCCACCCCCTGAATCATGTAGTTTCCAGGAATACTGTTTTCTTAAGATACATGGCCATAATTTCTGTGAGAAATTTTTTTACAAAACATTAACATGAGGAATATATATCTTTCTTTCCAAAGGAATTCTCTTTTTATTACTGTTCTTATCTTCCCTGTGATTTCTCTACCATTAAATATCATAGTTCAATTGGTGAAATTCTAAGTTAAACTGAGGAACAATAATTAAAATTTTATAAAAACCACAGATGCATAGCGTATTCTCATTAAAATGGTCTGATCTATAGTGGAATATACTCAGAACTGTGTGCTTTTGTGAATAGGCAGGCATTTACCATAGCAACTGTTGGAGATTAGATACCCTTCTATCATCAACCATGTGAATTAAATATCAAATCATGATTATAAATATCTAATAATGACAGTAAGCACATAAAACGAGAATATAGAGATGATAGATATGATATAAACAGAAAAAAAAAAGAAAGAAATCCTAGCACCTAACATTATAGTGGACAGTTAAAAATGACTAAAAGTAACCATGAGTCCTTATTATTAGATGAGAAAAAGCCATTAAGGAAAAGGACAGAAAAGGCACTAATTGACTTTGTCCTACTAATTAGAGAAAATGAGAAGTTCATAAGAGAGCACTGATTGAAAGCTAGCTTGTTTCCTTTTCATTTCTTTAATTTCTCCTTATGGTTCGGAATTCTTCCATCTTACGCTGCTGCACATTCAGTCATCCACAATGTTTACATCTGTTCACATTCTGTACTTGGTTCTGAGTGACAGCCTCCCCTTCAGAATATAGAAACATGGTATTATACAGCATAACTAGTTCTCCATATATGAAACAAAAAAACCCTTCCATAAAGAAAAGCCTATGAGTCAAATCTAGTTTTCCTATTCTTTTCACTAACATAAAAATATGTTCTAGTGCCATGACACATATAGATCGGTGACAACAATTTAAAACTCAAATGGTTCATGGAGGTTTACCTCATCTAAGATCACAGTTCTTCACATGACTTCAATCTCTTTAAAAGCCAGGGCTATATATTTGTATCTCTAGAACTTAAGGATACTCCCTGGCACAGATAAGACAGTCTATATATGTTGGAGGGAAGAAAATGAATGAATGAACAAATAAATTATTAAGTGAATGACCACAGTGAGCTGTGTTTCTGTTCCCCAAAATTAGGTCAAATGGGACAAGCTTATAGACCAATTGTAAAACCTTGGGCAATCATTTGCTATGGAAACTTGTAGTTACCTGTATTCACATTCAACGCAGGAGATGATATGACACAGCCACTGGAAAGGACATGCATGGAGCATCTGACATCTTAGCCTAAATTTCCTCATCTGCAAAGTGAAAGGACCTTACATCTACGTCATGGTATCAGTTGGGAGTACATAATCTAAATTATGTATCTCAATATCATGCATGTAATACAGGTTAGGAACCTGTACAATATTCCTGACATGAATCCAGTCATCCTCTACTTGAATGCTTTTAGCAATAAGGTGCTCATTACACTTCAAAGAACTGAACATAATTTACAGATAACACATAATTGAGCATTCTTCTAAGAATGAAGCCAAAGCCAGCCTTCCCAAAATTCTCATACTTGACTTTCTTACTCTATTTAGAATATATATACTACCTTTTTCTCTCCTCTCTCAGTATGTCTTTAATACTCCTGAATAATTTTGGCATGTTATTGTAGCTCCTCAGTGTATACTCCCTTTTGTTTCAGTTCCTGTCAAAACGCAATGCCCCTCTCTGGCCACTGTACTTGCAGATGAGGCATGACAAGGGCAGAGTACAGTGGCATTAGCACGCTGTTGCTCTGGATTTGCATTAACTTTTGTTGTAGCCACATCTCAGTGTCAGCTAAACTGAGCCAAAGAAATCACTAGTCTTTTTTTACATGAATTGTTTTTTAAGTTACCTTTCCTCCACCCCATTTTTCTGCATTAGGTTGGGATGCTTCCTTTTTTAAAAACCAAATGTACAGTTTTACTTATCTCCATGAAAATTCATCTTGTAGGTTAGGCTCATCATTTTATTAGATTCTTTTCTGACCCTTGATTCCATCACCCTAACTGTTAATTATACTTCCCAGCTATGACACACACACAAATAGGCCCAGCATATCATCACTATCCAAGTCCTTAATAAAAATACCAAATAGAACAAGGACAAGGGCAATGCCCTCCAGCACACCCCGACAGACTTTTCTCCATGATGATGTCAATTCATTGATCCATAGGCTTTGTATAAAGTGGTTCAACCAGAAATAAAACCGGAAAAAAAAATAATGATCTTCTAACAACTAGATTTTATTTATATTCTTGTTATAAATATTTCATAAAAGTCCTTGTCACACATTTGCTGAAATCAGGAAATAACAAAGAGAATGAAGATTATTAGACCCTAATGCCAAAAAAAAATATTTTAAATTTCACCAATGTTCTATATTAAGCTTATATTTCTATAGATTCAGAGTTGTTCCCCATCACCCTTTAAAAACCAGCATTATTTTTGCCCATCTGCATTCTTGATGATTTCCCAAAGATTATAAACAATGATTCGATGAGCATGCCACCTGCCAATTCTCTTCACTTTCTAGATTTGCCTTATCTGGAACTAGATAATAAATCTAGTTTATGTGGACGTTTATGAGGTGTCTTTTTCTCATCGGGGCATGGGAGAAGAGCAGCAAAAAAGGGAAGCATGCCCTGTATCTGAGTGTATTCCTTATGTGGGGAAAATTTCTGATTTTATGAATTTTTAAAAACTTTTATTTTAAGCGCAGGATACTTGTGCAAGTTTGTTATACAGGTAAGCTTGTGTAACGGGAGTTTTCTATACAAATTATTTCATCACCCAGGTATTAAGCCTAATATCCATTAGTTATTTTTCCTAATTCTCTCTCTCCTCCCAGCCTCCACCCTTAGGGATACTCCAGTGTGTGTTGTTTCCCTCTATGTGTCCATGTGTCCTCATCATTTAGCTTCCACTTATAAATAAAAACATGCAGTATTTGGTTTTCTATTCCTGTGTTAGTTTGCTAAGGATAATGGCCTCCAGCTCCATCTATGTTCCTGCAAAAGGATGTGATCTCATTCTTTGATGATTGTATAGTATTCCATGGTGTATATGTATCACATTTTCTTTCTCCAGTCAACGGTATTTTATGAATCTTGACAGGAAACAGGACCCACCTGCCATTAAAAAAGCCAAAATGCTTGACACTCACTTTCTCATGGTCCAGTGCAGTCAAAACATGGGCTTCAAGCTTCATGTCGGCCAACACACACAACCAATCCTGGCTTAGAATTAGCAACTAACAGTCCAAAGAAGCAATGATGATGTAGAATGTTGCCATTTTGACAACATTGGCAAAGATAGCAAGGCCAGCAAAACAAGAGACAATGTATGGTGCCAACACTCATGGTGCCAGCAGGGTGCTTAGTGGACACTGCCATGATATGATTTCGGCTCTAGCCAGGGTATCTAGTCTCTTGTTGTTCCTGCCCACTTTTAAAGTCTTCCTAACAGGTCTGTCAGCCACACTATGCATATCCAGAATCCAACCATTTCTTTTCATCTCTTCTGCAGATATCATCTCATGCTTAGATCTTATTGTAATAGCCTCCTGACTGGTCTCTCTGATTCAGAACTTGCCCACCTTTGGTCCATTCTTAAGAAAGTAGCCACAGAGAATCAATTAAACTATAAGTCAGATCAAAGCATTTCTCTGCTCAACACCCTTTGGAGACTTCCCATCTCATTCTGAGTCAAAACCAAACTCAGTCAAACCTTTTGAAGGCCAACACAATCTAAATGCCATTGCATCTCAAACCTTGTCACCTCCTATTGTCATCCTTGCTAGCTCCCTTCAAGCCAAAGCCCTGCTGTTCCTCAGACAAGCTTTCTACATAGAATGTTATTCCTCTAAAAATATGTGCATCTCCCTCTTTCACCTCCTTCAGATTTTTAACTAAACACTTCTCAGCAAGCCCCTCCCATCACCCTCAACTAAAGCTGCATGTGTGCATACATATGCACATATATCTATCTCAGAGGAAAGCAGAAAAATGTTCAATTGCTCAAGGACTGTTAAATCTGGAAAGCAAAATACTGATAGAGAGCTACAGCTTTTCAAGAACAGATGTGGCATACAATCATGCAAATCACAGCATTCTTCATATATTTAAAAATCAAAATGTATGAGGCAGATAAATCAAACAATTAAGTAAATTGTGTAGCAAGTTGAAAAGACAGAATGTAATTTTCGGCTTCCTGTCCCATCTTCTAACATCATACATACCTTAGATCATAAAATTCTAGGAAGGCAGTTAACACAGGCAAGTTGTAGGTTAAAATGGAATAACTTAGCATCTATAGGCACAGAAGACTTCAGCTAAAGTAATATATTTACCATTGTAACTTGGCTAAATAATTTCAATCTGCTTTGAACTCTCTAAGCATTATTTTTCCTCATCAATAAAATACTGCATAAACATAACATGTCACCTACATCTCAAAGGGCTGAGGGTAGCATCCAATAAAATAACATCTATGAGAGTGCTTTGTAGAATATACAACACTATAAAATTATTTTATGGGCTTTATGATTTCTATTGATACAGTTTTGTTTCCATGTGAAATACAAGATTTTTGTTTTATATAATGTCATAAATTTTAGTAACTTAGTTTAGATTATTTTGCTAGTTTATAGTACAATAGGAAAAAATAATTATCCTAACAATATCATGATTAGCTTTGAGTTTGTTGCTTTTTCTTTGTTTCACAGCTTTATTGAGGTATGATTGATATTCAAATGACTGTATATACTTAATGTCTACAATCTGAGGAGTTTGGACATATATATGCACCCATAGTACCATCACCATGATAAAGGCAATCAAGGTAATAAACATATCCATTACTCTTCAGGTTTCCTTGTGTCACTTTGCCTTTATAATATATATATAATTTGTTTTTTAGAGACAAGGTCTTGCTCCATCATCCAGAGTCGAGTCTAGTGGTAAAATTATAGCTCATTACAGTCTTACAGTCTTGTACTCTTGGGCTCAAGCATCCTTCCAGCTCAGACTCCAGAGCAGCCAGGACTGTAGGCACACACCACCAACACGGCTAATTTTTTTTTTTAATTTTATTTTCTGTAGAGACAAGGTCTCACTATGTTACCCAGGCTGGTCACAAATTCCTGGCCTCAAACAATCCTCCCACCTTGGCCTTTCAAAGTGCTGGGATCACAGGCTTGAGCCACTGTATCCAACCTTGCTTTTATATTTCTGATGGTAAGACTACTTAACATAAAATCTACTTTCCTAACAAAATTTTAAGTGCACAATATCATATTGTTAACCATATGCACTACGGTGCACGCTAGCTCTCTGGAACTTATCCATCTTATACAACTGAAACTTTATATCATCCATCCTTGTATCCCAGGAAAAAAAACCTGAAACTTTATACACACTGAAGAACTCCCTATTTTCCCCTCCTCCTCATTCTCTGGTAATCACAATTCTATTTTGCTTTCTACTTGTACATAATTATTAAATAGGTAATGAAAAATACTGCTATACATGCTTTGCTCTTACATAATTTAAAATAAAACAGCAGAGTTATTAGCTTAATGGCAATATACATTTACATAGTCGTGTTTACTATTAGTATTCTTATTTCCACTTATGGGATCTGTTTTAAATTTTTCAGCATGGTGCTAAATAGGATAATGTGGCACTTATTTGTATTTGGCAAAAAATATAAATAAAAACTAAATTGCTTAACTTTCTGTTTAAGTAGAAGAAAAATTTGTTAGAATTTTCATAACAAAACATATTCTGGAGTCAATGATTCTGAACGATATTTTCTATCTTTCTTATCCAAGTCTTAATCTTGTATATGGAAAAACGATAGCTATAATAATATTTTAGGCCATTATAAACAAGATTCCTTTCAAGCTAATGGAGCCACTCCTTGGTTTAAAGAGTTCCTTCATATTTGACCACTACAGGAGGAAGGCAGTACTCAAAACCATGCATCAGAGGGGCCCACATGTTACCCAGTAGCAACAGGAGCAACTTAGGGAGCATATCCTCTAAGGATATGCTTGCAGCTTCCAGACTGTAGTATCTACATACTTTGAAAGTGTGTAAGAATCTAAAATACAGAACACTTTAGGTCTGTAAAGCTTTTCATATTACTTAAGAGGAAACCTATACCAACAACATCCTATTGGCCATAAAACCACTTTAATAATGACCTTCAAAGTTATTTCCTTGAGTATTCTTTCATATCACTGAAATTTTACCACTTATTTCATTATTCTGGCCCTCAGAAGGTTTTTATAAAACCTAAAATGCCATTCATAATAATAATATAAAGGAACTAGGCTTACAGTTCTCCTTTAAGGCCAAAAAAAGAAATACATTTATAGTATGTATACATTATCATAAATAAGAATCCTTCCCTTGGTAAAGCCTCAATTACATAGGTATCTCAGAAAGCCCTTGAAAACTTAATTGTAAAATCAAAAGGAAAAACACAATAGTACCAAATGAATGTTTAATTATTTTACTTTCCCTTCATATTCAGAGTTTTAATGGGGTACTGGTTTTTCCTACTGTTTAATTTACAATGGTACCTCTGTCAAAAAAGGGTACTATGAATTACATGAACTACAAAATCAATATCATTTAGGAAATAACTTTGATGTTAATAATTCTGAAATATGGCAACATTATCATTAAGTTTTAGAAATATTAAATTGTTTGATACTGATTTTAGAATTTGCTAACAAAGTTGTGTGTGTGTGTGTGTGCGTGCGTGTGTGCACGTGCGCGCATTTAAGAAGACTCTAGTAGAATATATGCAGCAATCCTGTAACTTCCAAGTTTACTTTATGGAAACTAAAAAACAAATTTTGTAAATGAAATAAAAGTTTAAATGGATAGGATTTTGGCCAGTCTATGAAACTTAGTAGAACTATAAAGCAGTTTCACTGTTTTTAGGACTTATCTGCACTCAGGATATTAACTGTAGAATAAAGGAAGGAAGGTTATAGAAAGAAAGAAGAAAAGTTTCCATTTCCTCTTCTGACACAAGGCATAGGCTAACTAAAATTAAAAAACAAAAAAATTAAAAAGCAGGAGCTATAACAGTCCAATTAGGTTGAGCATGGGCCTGTCTCACAAACTACAAGACACTGGAAAGAACTGCTTCATCTCCTTAATCTTTAGGTTTCTGCTTTGCAAACTGGTGATATTTATAGTTCCATGAGGCTCCTGAGAACACCAAAAGTGACAATTAATTTGCCCTCAGCACAGTGCCCAGCATAAAACTCTGTAAATTTAAGCTGTTGGATTTTATTATTGTGGCCGTATTTGTCTTAAACGCTCTTTCGCTTTTCTTTCTGTGGCCCTCACTCATTTATCCCAAGCCTACGGTGCCCTCCTGTTTGCTACCTTCCACATCTCACTAAGATCTGCTCTCATTTGCATGGTACTTCATCTTTAAAAATTATTATTGCCTTTCCATTGCTTCAAAACATGCAAGAGGAGTAGAGTTTATTTCTGCTAGATATTGTTAGGAAAGCAATCTGATTAAAACAATCCATTAAGATATGTAAGAAACTTAATTCTTCTTGAAATGTACAAATATTTACAAAGAGCAAGCAATTGGAAATTTGTTTAAGAAAATAAAAACTTTAGGTAATATTCAGGGAGCTTATTTTTGAACTGGGCAATTACCACATAGGCTAATCTTGCTGAGAAATCTATACCTTCCCACCCTAAGTGAGAAGACTATCCTAAGAAATTTCTACACCCTGAAGCTGTTCTTTTCACCAAAGGCTTATTTCAAGAATTCAATTAAACATCTTTTACTCAAAATACACAAAGACAAAAGAAACTTCACGTATAGCAGCAAAAAGTGTTTCACCTGAGATAGCAAAGTGATAGAAAATCATGAGAATAGGAAAAGATAGAAAAGAAAGGTAGAAAGGAGAAAGGCCAAAGATGCAGTGTAAAAGTAAGATAATACTGGTAAAGAGGACAACAGAAGCAGAGGCAGGGCAATCATAAGCCACAAATGACCCAAGTTGACCTCATTCTCTAAAAGAGACAAGGGTAATCTATACAATGTCTAAACTCCATGGAAAAGTTGGAACAAAATGTTTCTTGTAGATACCGTATATGCCCATATTATTAAGTGGTTGATTTAAAAGGACATGGGATGTTTCCATAAGAACTGGAACTGGGGAAAATTTTAGTCACACAAAGAAAAGTGATTATGTTTAAAAGTCAGTGTTAATCAGTAAATAATGCAGAACAGTGAATTTATTTCCTTCTGTTTGGCAGCAACACAAATACAAAATCATCAAATGACACTTAATCCAATATGTGCATTTTAGCCACATAAATATATATCATTATTTTTGTAAGATTTGGAGGACGCCGGGTGCAGTGGCTCACACCTATAATCCCAGCACTTTGGGAGGCCGAGGCGGGCGGATCATGAGATCAAGACATCGAGACCATTCTGGCCAACATGGTGAAGCCCGATCTCTACTAAAATTACAAAAAATAGCTGGGCATGGTGGCTCACAACTGTAGTCCCAGCTACTTGGAAGGCTGAGGCAGGAGAATTGCTTGAACCAGGAAGTCGGAGGTTGCAGTGAGCCAAGATCGCGCCACTGCTGCACTCCAGCTTGGCAACAGGGTGTGACTCCATCTCAAAAATTAAAAAAAAGATTTGGAGGACATCTTTTCACATACTTTTATTAGTTTCTTTACCAGTGTTACTGATTTTGGTGCATAAGCTACTTCCTTCCTTTTAATTTAACCATCTAATTTGAGGGAGAGAATAAGTACAATTTTGAAATCTCTTTTCTACAAAACATTACAAAAGTACAGTAAGGAAAATCTAGATTTAATTGAAATATGTAAACTAGACATATTTAAAAATATATATCAAAAGTTCCAAGTCTAAATCAGTTTGAATACATTATTAACTCCAAAAATCATGGATTAAACAAAAGAAATTATGTTTGCATTGATGTGTGAATCTGCATCCATTCTTGGTGCCACGTAATATATGCAACTGCTCAGCTCTAGCTGTCCTTCCAGTCACATTACCATATTATTCAAATGTATCTATCATTTATATGTAAATAGACAATATAAATGGCTTCTTCATAAGACAACAATTTTCAAATGACAGACACAGGCAGACATTAGCAAAATAAAAATGTTGCAAATATTCATTCCTTTATTTTTTTAAGGAAAAATGGAAAGTACTTCAAATTTTTTAAAAAAGTAGTATGGTAATTACAAAATGGTATCCTAATACACTGACAATACCAACAGCTATTCTTCTCAATAAATGTCTGCACCAATGTCATTTGTGTCTTATAAATTACATGTTCTTAGATCCATCTGTGAAAATTGGGATGTTAATTATCACGGTTACATTTCACGATTCCACAGTTAAATGCTGAAGTGGTGCTACAAAAATACCATATGTTTTTCTAAGAGAAATGGAGAAAGATTAATTAGAGTTCAGGTCCAAGTCTTCTAGCAGTAATACTCTCACACAATAAGATCATTACATTGTGTGCTATGCCATTGGAAGTTTTAATTAATAGCTGAAATACCAACTGAGGGGGAAAACTTTGAAGTCTAAATTTGAAGTATCAGGCTTTCCTACACACACACACAGACACACACACACACACAGTCTTAATAAGCATGCTTTTGAGAAACGAAGTTACCAGTCCAAAACTAAAAAACCAATGTTACTGCCTATGAGCTTTCTTTGATAATGATCACCATCAGTCTGTTTTAGTCCAAAACTAAAATAACATTCTTATTGCCTATGAGCTTTCCTTGATAAAGATCACCACAAGGTTGTTTAATCCTATGCAATAAACTCAAAAATTACCATGTAACCTAGTAACAAATAGGTTATAAATAGATAACATATTTGATAAAAATTCAACTTACATTTTTCTGGGTTTTTCTTTTAATATACATATCATTCAATAATCTCTTTTAGGGGCACTATTTTACACAAAATTACAAGTCTCATGTATTCAGATAAAATAACCACTACAGCAATCTAAAAACAAAACTCTATGATAACACTATAAGAATTTCATTCATATTTTAAATGTCTAAATTTAAAAGTCTTATTTTACTTACCACATATTCAAACACAAGGGTCAGCGTCTCCTTGGTATGGATGATGTCATGAAGTAGCACTATGTTAGCATGTTTTAGTCCTTTTAACAGAGAAGCTGTAAAAGTGGACAGAGAGACAATTTATCATGGGTAACAACTAATATGTATCATTATAATTTTGGCACATTTTCATGTGACATATATCTATTTTCACGTGTTCCAAGTCAATAACAATTCAAAATGAAAGGTAGAAAAACAAGACTTTTAGACTTTTTTTTTTGAGGTGGGGTCTTACTATATCACCCAGGATAATCTCCAACGCCTGGGTTCAAGTGATTTTCCTTTTTCACCTGGAATTACAGGTTTATCACACAGTACCTAGCCAGAAAAACAAGGCTTAATTTACATAAAACTTCCTTCAGTTATTTTATCTGTCATTTGTTATTAATCTCTAGTTAGGTTTCATTATGGTCAGGTATGATTTCAATTCTTTAAATTTGTAAAGTTTATTATCTAGAATACGGTTTAACTTGATATATGTTTCATGTGTATGGAATCTGTATTCTGTTGATGTTGGCGGTGGAGCTCTATAAATGTCTATTTGATCCTATTATTTAATAATATCATTGAGTTCTTCTATTAATATATCCTTACTAATTTTCTGAATAGTGGTTCCATCAACTACTGAATGAGGCACACCGGCATCCTCAACTGTAATGATGGATTTGTCAATTACTCATTTGAATTCTGCCTGTTTCTGCTTTTTGTATTATGAAGCTTAGTTGTTTACTGAATACATGTTTAGGATTGCCATGGCTTCTTCGTGAATTGACCATTTTATCAATATGTAATGTCCTCTTTACTCCTGGTAAATCCTTTCCTTCCTCCCTTTTTCCTTCTTTTCTTTCTTCCTTCCATCCATCCATTCATGAGACAAAGTCTTGCTCTGTCACCCAGGCTAGAGTACAGTGGCGTGATCTCAGCTCACTGCAACCTCCGCCTCCCAGGTTCAAGAAATTCTCCTGCCTCATTCTCCTGAGTAGCTGGGATTATAGGCGCCTGCCACCGTGCCCAGCTAATATTTGTATTTTTAGTAGAGACAGGGTTTTATCATGTTGGCCAGGCTGGTCTCAAACTCCTGACCTCGTGATCCACCCACCTTGGCCTCCCAATGTGCTGGGATTACGAGTGAGAGCCACCGTTCCCGGCTTACTCCTGGTAAATTTGTTTGCTCTGAAGTCCTCTTTGTACAGCCATCCATCATTCTCTAGCATTTACCTGGTGTATCTTTTCCCATCCTTTTTTTTTTTTTCAATTGTAGACAATATATGGTTTGGTCATATTTTTAATGCATTTTGCCAATCTCTGATTTTTCATTTTCATGTTTAGGTCACCTAGTTGATGACACTGGTGGCCCTGAGCAGGTCCTTGATCTCTTGGCAAATAATAGTACAGCAAGATCATATCTTTAAAAAGACATTTACAACACCAAGAGTGAACTTTCATGTAAACAGTAAAATTTGGGTGATAATTTTTCATGTGTTAATAAGTTCATTAACTGCAACATGTGTATCACTCTGGTTGGGGACTCTGATAGCTGGGGAGGCTGTGCCTATGTGGAGGATGGAATATATGAGGAAATTCTCTGTACTTTCCAATCAATTTTGCTGTAAACTTAAAACTGCTCTAAAACGTAAAGTCTGTTAAAAAACTAAAATTAAGTGATTTACCCTTATTTCAACATATTAAAATAAATTTCAATTATATAATGTTTCACCCAAATAAAATAATATTCTAGATACACAATTACCATGCAAATCAGTATGCACCGGACAGTCATCAGAGAAGGCAAAAATAAAGTACTTAGGGCTTAGTAGTACACTAAGTTCCAATATTACTTCAACAAATGTGAGCTCGCCTTACCAGAGCTCACATTGTTATTGCTATGAATTTCCATTGTCTTCCCCAAGCAAACCTGTGTCATAACAATATACTAAATCTTAATCCTAAGATTAAACTTTTGTAAACACATATTGGTCAAAAGAAGGCCATTAAGTCTAACAACTGATCAGTACAGAAGACAATAAGAAGTGTGTTCCTTCTGGAACTGAATCTGGAACATCAACGTATATTCCCAGGCAAGAGAAGTAGACGCTAACGAGTGTAGAGAGGACTTCTCTTTTGTCCCACATGTATCTGCCAAGGGAAACTTAGTTTTGCACACTAAAAATTTTACTGTAAAAATATCTACAGGTTTATTTTATCTGAGCTTTATAAACCAGCACTCAAGTAAAAAAGTAATTACAATAACACAGTAAAATCACAGCATGTGAACTTTGAAGAAACAATCACTATAGATTTACCATAGAGTTTAGTTTTGTTAATTCTAATAATTTACGATATTCCTTCTTTTAATTATTCAACTAGCCTAGTAGCCTTAAGCAATTAAAACTTTATTAAGTAGCTAGCTTTCAGATGTTAATCTGGGGATCCCATTGGCTCATTTTAAAAGGGCTTTTCGACCAGTCTTCTGAGGTGCACACATCCTCAGAGATCATTATTTCAAACCACAGCAGGGTATTTTTAAATGATGGAAAGGTATGGTACATAACACCTAGCCAACACAGGAACTTTTCAGATCAAATGAATTAAGGAACCCTGAATATCATGTTGTAAGAAAGGCACATGGCTTTGTGAAACAAGTTTTAGAAACATATTATTGAGCATTATTTGCAATCTTGTCCAATTCCATTTTTCAAGTTAATACCTCAGGTTGTCAAATTCAGAGATGATTCATCCTTATTGGCAACAGCTCCATGAAGGTATTAAAGCTTCCACTTCAGTGAAAATCTCATACCCTGAGGACACTTTGACAGGATTTTTTTAAACCGTGTTCCCGAATTACTGCCTTTCTTCTTTTACCACTTACACCTAAATTGTTTCTCATTTCTCAAAGTAATATCTTCATACCCATCATTTCCTACTGTGTTTGTCCCACAATTTCAGTTAAATCAAATTCCTGCCAACGTTCATCTTGGAAAGAAAATATTTTTTCCTGATAATGACTAATATTATAGAAAAGTGTCATGTCATTTTTTATATTATATTTTTGACCATTTCTACATGAAACCTCAAAGCCTCCACATTACATCCTAATAAATCTTAATAATTATGACAGATTTTAGATTTCAGTAATATTTATATAAACTTCTGAAACACACTGTCAGTTAAATAAATACCAACATCTGAATTTGAAACAAGGCCTCTTGCTTTTGAGATTAACATAATGAATGTGTACTTAGAAAAGGACGGAGCCACTAATTTCAAAGCTGATGGCAGTAAAAATGGCATTAATGGACAGAAAACAGCCTACGATATCTACCAACATCACAGTAGGTGACAGACATGACTTTGAGGCTGCCAAAGGCAGCAGCCACTGGTCCCAGCAAGGTGCCAGATACTACAGTTAGCAAGGCAAGAGAGTCTCCTAGCTGCCAAGTCAGTCCAGAGATTGACACCTACAAGTTCTAGAGCCAGTGTGTCTCCCTTGTCAAGACAAACACTGTCAAAATCATACTCCATGTAATCCTAATAATATCATAAATATACGACATGTTATTTTGCACTGTTTACATACAAAACTCCTGTAACATTAGCATTAGTAATTCCAGCATCCTTGGTTTCTTCATAAATTTTAAGTAAATATATGGCAGTTTTAAATTTATTTTAAATTTATTTCACCAGAGAGGTTTGAAAAGGTGCAATTGCACATGATGCAAAAGACTTGCAATTAAGAGTTAAGGGTGAAAATTGTAACAATAATTTGGGAGCTGTGATGTCAAAACCATACAAAAGTAGAAAAACACCTGCCCATAGAGGTAGTTGTGCTCTGACAAAGTCCCAGTAGGATACAAGGATGCAGGGAGCCTTCCCTTAGGTTGGCAGAAGGATTCAGATTCACATTAAGCAGCCATATTCAAACCTTGGCCTCGCACTTTGAGAACATCTTAATTTTTCACTCCAACTTGGAAGAGATGAATTTCATCTAAACTCTAATCCCATCATGTTTAAAATAAATTTTGAAATAATATGGAAAATTGGAGTAAGTTCATTTTATTAGATACCCACTATGGTGGTGGTTTTTTTGTTTTTTGGGGTTTTTTGTTTACATTTTTGTGTTAATGTTAATAAAGGGGAAAAACATTTAATATTTGAGATAATTTTCTAGGTTATTATTTGATGCCCTACTAGGAAAAAAGATATTACAATGACATAAAGCCCATCCTCCATCACTTCACCTCCAGCCTCCGGGAGGAAAAAATGGGCATTCACAGGCTCCTTTCATCTTACGTGTTCTTTCTCAGCAGAGTGGATTGGAAGGATTGCTGCCTGACTTTTCCAGAATTACTACCCATAAAACCCAAGGAGCCAACTATATCTCAAGCCACAACCACAACAAACATCAACTTTTTCTTCAAGCCCACAGTTTGATAGCAATAAGGTTGTTGAAATTCACTTTTACTACACATAGTAAAACTACTTTTAACTGCAAAGTTCTATCTCATTTACTTGCCAAATTATAGTTATAGCTGACAGGAGAAATATAGAAACAATTTAATTTTCTACATGTATCTTTCTGCATCATTTGAATTGCTTACGATAAAGATATATTGCTTTTATACTAAAAAGGAGATATCTGGAAAAGTTTTTTATTACAAGTGGATTTGCTAAAGAGAACTGACACAAATAAAAAGCATACAGGTGTTTAACTATACAATATGTAACTACAGTACAGTAATGAATCATTGTAACTGCAGTAATATTCTTTACTTTTAATCCCTCCTCACTTGAGTACCGGGGAAAATATTAAGGATCTCTTTTTGTATCCTGGTACACTGCAGACCCTGTGTCAGCCTATAATTTGCTTTCCTATCACATATTAATCCAACTTGTTAAATCTGTTTCTTGTCAAAATAGTTACTTTCCTGCATTAAAATTCATTTACTTAGTGCAAAACATTCTGAATCTTACCATGTCCATTTACTGCTAGTTCAACCGTAAATGACCCACCCTCCTTTGCTGTTCCATGCTCTGGTTAATCTTGTTCCTATTTGTGATGGGAAAGATCCATATAAATGCAGGTACTACATAAATGCTAGACATGTGGTTCTTCTCAAATGCAAACACCTTGCTAGTAACTTCTGCAGAAAAGAAACTTCTTGGCAACAACAGTGGCAATGATGTTGTTTATAATCCAGGTACTGTCTTCAGGTGAAAAAGAGACAATTTCGGGACTGAGGGTTTCTATAAGACCTGATAAAAGGTTTTCTGTTTATTTTTTAATCTTGGTCTGGCCATAAAAACTAGATTTAAAAGACGTTAGGCAGTTTGCTTCATTTTAACTATTTTATACTTTATTACACATGGGTTACATGTACAATTAACAAGAACACTACAAAGTATGTGATAAAAAAGGATGTGTGGTTTTACACCAAGCCCCTCATGCTTTCTAGTTAAGAAGAATAACCATTCATATCATATTAGCTATTGCTATTTGACTGGGTTTGTATTTATGTTTATTTATTTATTTATTTATTTATTTATTTATTTATTTATTTAGAGCTAGGGTCTCCCTCTATTGCCCAGGCTGAAGTGCAATGCCATAACCATAGCTCACTGCAGCCTCAACCTCCCAGGCTCAAGTGATCCTCCTCCCTAGCAGCTGGGACCACAGGCACCCCTCACCACCCCTGGCTTCTTCTTTTTTTTT
>NW_016107413.1:3317711-3410626 GCF_001604975.1 Cebus imitator
CCACAGGCACATGCCACCATTCCAGGTAATTTTTTTAGTTATTTGTAGAGATGAGGTCTTGCTATGTTGTTCAGGCTGGTCTCCAACTCCTGGGCTCAGTGATTCTTCCACCTTGGCTTCCCAAAGAGCTGGGATTACAGGCATGACCCACTGTGCCTGACCTTGCTATTTGAATAGATTTAAACCAACCTCTCTTTATATGAATGTATGTGAATAGCTATTGGTGTATTCTTTTACACATAAGATTTATACATCTATATCTTTTTAGAAGCTTATGATGATAACAATAAAACTGTTTATGCAAAGTTACACATGGCAAAATGTTATTTAATAAGCTTGAGAATATTCTCCTTCCAACTTTTTCTGATAATAAAGACATCCTAAATCTCCTTGATACTAGGGAAACTACTTTAACACAAAAAAATAATAATGTTAAAGGGTTTGCCAGACACAGTGGCTCACACCTGTAATCCCAGCATTTTGAAAGGTGGAGGCAGGACAATCACTTGAGCTTAGGAGTTCAGGGCCAGATTGGGCAACATAGCAAGACCCCATCTCTGTAACAAATAAAAATTAGCTGGGCATGATGGCACGTGCCTGTAGTTCCAGCTACTTGGGAGGCTGAAGCAAGAAAATCACTTGAGCCCAGGAGTTTGAGGCTGCAGTGAGCTGTGATTATGCCACTACACTGGAGTCTGGGTGACAGAACAAGATGACATCTCAAAAAAAAAAAAAAAATGTATTAAAGTCTCCTATTTGGGGACAGAAAATGAAAGGTAATAAATAAATAAATAAGAAAGAATGAAGTTGCCTACTTTTTCCTTTAAAGTCAGTATCTACTTGTCTGAACCTGTCAACACCTTAGAAGTGCTAGATTTCATTCAACGTATTCTATAAAAGTATGGTCTAGCATGTTAATTACATGACTAAAGAAAAAAATAAATAAGTTGCATGTTAGATATTTTGTTACCAAATTGACAAGGTAGGCCAGAGGTAATGGCTCACCCTTATAATCCCAGGGCTTTGGGAAGCCAAGGTGGGAAGATAACTTGAGTTGAGGCCAAGAATTTGAGGTTATACTGTAACTATGATTGTGGGAAGTGTTACCTCAGGGTCATCACCTGAGACCTTGATTACATCGGGGTCACCACCTGAAAGATTGATCACCACCTGCACAAGTCTGTCCTGCAGACTCTGACTTAACAACGGATGAATGAATACACTCACATGCACTAATTTGAGTGGGCTAGGAATGGTCATCAGCCGCTTTCAGAGGGTGACTGTAACTCACTGACCATAACTTCCTGTAACTTTTACATTTATTTAGAATAGATTTAATAACAGAGGTTCTAAGTCAACATGTTTGTGGATAATTAACACGGTCAAAAGAGTAGTTTTACAAATGATAAAAGCTTTAGATTTCATGGTCCAGAGTAAACACCATTAACAGGTAATTCCTCTTTGACCTTCCCCTGAGACGGCCATCAACACAAACTTTACATGAACAAACAAACTGAGTAGAGACAAAGGAATGTGGAGTAAACAGACTTAACTGGGGAAGTCTTTATTGTCCCCATCTTTTCCCTATGCTAACTTAATGAACTGGCTGCCTTTAGCCTGTCCCAATAAAACCTTTTGGCCTTCCAAAAGGTTTGAGACTACAACCTATAACTTTTCCTAATATTTCCCTAATATTTCGCCAGCCACCTCGAGTGAATCTAACATATGATCACACCACTGTACTCCAGCCTAGGCAAAAGAGGAAAACTCTGTCCCAAAAATAATAATAATAATAAATAAATGAACAAGGTAACTTTGAAGTGTTGTGATAATTAAAAAAAAAAAAAAAACAGGTATTCAAGAAAATGGCAATAGAAAGAAAAACAAGCTTCTCTACTATGGCCTCAAAATTTCCACAAATTTTGCATGTCTCTTTCCACTGCCAAACAGAGGAATTGGAGAAAGAGGTAATCTGATCATACACTCCTCTAATTAAGAAAGTATTTGACTCCTGCACAATTTGGGTTACAAAGAGTTGAGGGGACAATCTCCGCATGTACACTTGTGACTGGTATTGGCAATAGCTCCTGCTCATGCAACCTGCCTCTCCATAAGAGACAAGCAGCTCCTGAGAGCTATGACAAACATCCACCCGTTATTAGCATTACCATCACCTTCTCAAATGCATTCAACCTTCTATTGAACCATACTTCCCTTTCTATTAAGATTTCATCTTGTTTCATGTACATTACCACACACATCCACACACACACACACACACACACACACACACACACAGGCACATAAAAGCTTAGTGCACTGAATACATTTGTAATCTGGCTGATACACAGGGTGATTGATTCATCATGCACAACTGAAATGACCCTCATAGAATTGTAAAACTGAGCGTCACCTTCAAGAACATCTAATCCAACCCTTCATTTGACAATTGAAGACACTAAAAAATAAAAAGAATTTGGTCACAGGTCTCAAATGCTGGCCTCCTGACTCCTGAAACAGTACAATTCTGTTTTCATAATAAAATAAGTATTTTCTGCTTTTCCTTTTGTCTTAGTTTTCTTGCATCCATTCCTAGTTTTTTGATGTGACCATGGTTTCCCTTCATCTTCATATCCTTCTAGCTGTTGAAGGCATAAATCCTGAAGCTAAGAAAACTAACGGGACATCAGATATATCCTGATTGTTGTGAAAACTGTTCACTTGCAGCATCACCACATGGTCTAAAGAGGTTTAAGAAGACAGTAATAAGTAAAGAGAGAGCTTAAGGGGAAAATGCTGCTCAAATCGGCTTTTGAAAATTGTCTTTATCTGATCAAGTCACTTCTCTTCTAAAAACCTCTCAACAGCTGCGTAATGGGACTTACAAGAGCCCGCACCATAGGTTCCTCCTGATGGGGAGGTCTCCAGGCAGCTCCCCACTTCCTACCACACTTGGAGCTCCAGCCATATGGTGATTTTCTCAGACCTTCAATGCCCCATGGTTTCTCAGAATTAGGAGACATGGTCCTTTCTGTTCCCTCTCCTGTAGCCTCTGGGCCTCACTAATTCCCACCCATACATCTCTTCAGATCTTAATTTAGTTATCATTTTTTTTTGGAATTGTTCCCTGACCTCCAAGGTTAAGTGAGGTGTCTTTTCTAACCTTCCCTCAGCAGTGCTGTCCTGTCACAGTATTATAATAACCTGATGACCTATTTCCACCTGTCTATATCCCCCACTCACTCATTTACACCTACTCCTACTATCCCCATAGCACTCAATTCAGTGCTGAGTTTAGAGAAAAGGCCTATTAAGTGCTGACTGAATAATGCATCCATGAACAAGAAAAATAAAATCATTACAGGATCTTCCATAAATTGCTGCAAGGAGCACAGTATCTAGCATTGCACTCTGCTGTAGATAGGTTATTTCATTACAATGTGTTTAGTTCACCCTGAATATATTGATCAAAAATAAATCCATTCTCATTTTCATATTAACTGACAAACACATGGAGACTGTAGATGTCACAGAATTTTAAAAAGAAGCAAAGAAATATCCTATAGGATGTCATTAGGAGTTCTCCTTTCATACGTGGGTGAAATGTTAGCTATTAATGTTATTACTAAAAAGACATTATTTTATTTCCACACACATTTCAGATTATGGAAAGATGGTAAAAGATTTGCTTTGAAAGTATAATTTATTTCTAAAAGCTCATGTCAGAAACCGAAATTGTCTCCCAACATTTTATTCAGCCTAAGTTATTAACAATAAGACAGTATCAATCAGAAAAGGAAGATGATGTTCTAACCATATATGTATTTACAGTAGAACCAGATCCAACCCACAGACTTGGTTTATGTAGCCTGTGCAATATTTTTAAATGTTTATCAATTATTTAAAGATCAGAAAATTTCACATAAATAAACACTCTGGCTTTTCTATAAAAATCAGAATCTGTGCCATCCTGTGCTTCATGATGTGGGTAAAAGATATGTGGCTAGAGCTACGTACCACTGGTCCCTTCAACAAACATCACTGCTATGGCTCCCCACCCTCTCCAATCCCCAAGAGGGCAGAGCTCTTATACCCTATTATTGCTGGACCTCTAAGTTTGTGATCCCTAAATTAATGGTTGAATGTCATGTGTAAAAATCGAATATCACTTTGTACAAGACAATATGACAATTACTGTGTATTACTCCATTTTGTGTTGCTATAAAGAAATACTGAGACTAGGTAATTCATAAAGAAAAGAGGTTTATGTGGCTCGCAATTCTGCAGGCTATACAAGCATGGCACTTGCATCTGCTCAGCTTCTCATGAGGCCTCAGGAAGATTTTCGTCATGGCGGGAGGTAAGGGGCAAGCAGGCACATCGCATGATGAGAGAGGAAGCAAGGGCATGGGGAGCAAGAGGAGACGGGGAGGTGCCAGGCTTCTTTATAACAAACAGATCTTAAGTGAACTCATTGCCCATGAGAGCACCAAGCCATTCATAAGGGATCCACCCCCATGACCCAAACACCTTCCAACAGGTCCCACCTCCAACACTGGGAATCACATTTCAACATGAGATTTGGAAAGGACAAACATCCAAATTCTATCAATGAGAAAATTGGAAGTTGCCAGTTTAAAGTGGGTTTTATATGTTCTACAAATCAATAAACAGAGTAGTAAAAGGGACAAGAAGGAGAGCACATAAGAAGGTACTTGTGGATGGTCATAAATTCAGCCAAAGAATAGGCAAAAATAATATTACATCAATTTTCAATTATTTATTTCAAAGCCCCAATGAAACCCACTAGATGGAATAGGAACCTCTTAGTGTTATTAGCATGCGACATTTGTTTCTTTCATATCACTTTGATTATGGATTCATTGACTGACAGATTTAATCAGACACTGAAAGACATTTAGCACATTTGATGCACTATTTCAGATAAGAATACTGTGGCCCAGAAGAGTGTCAAAAATCATCCAATTTGGGATGTGTCTTCCCCTCACTAGCCCTCTGCTACTCCAATTCAATCTCAGAGACTTAGAAAAAACAGTCAAGTAGGCATTAAGCTTCTGATATTTACCCACCAGGAAAAGGAAGAATAAAAAAATAAAATGGACTTATTCAAGGTAGCAACAGAGAGCCAAAAGCCAAGCTGGGCCAAGAGTCAGGTCTGATTCCCAAGGCCATACTGCCAGGCTTCTACCTGAAACACTGCAGAGTTTAAATTCTGAGAAAACTAGCTGGGCACTGTGGCTCAGGCCAGGTGAGGTGGTGCACACCTATAATCTCAGCACTTTGGTAGGCCAAGGCAGGCAAATCACTTGAGGTAAGGAGTTCAAGCCCAGCCTGGTCAATATGGTGAAACTCCATCTCTACTAAAAAAAAAAAAAAAAAAAATTGGCCAGTCATGGTGATGTATGCCTGCAGTCCCAGCTATGAGGCTGAGGTAGGAGGATCACTGGAACCCAGGAAGCAGAGGTTGCAGTGAGCTGAGATCATGTCACTGCACTCCAGCCTGGGTGACAAATCAAGACTGTCTCAAAAAAAAAAACAGAAGACCACACTTATGGCTTGACAGACCCCACCCTCAACACACACACAAAATGAATAGAATGGAAGGAAGACAATCAGAGAGAAAACCTAATTAACGCATGAGATTCGGAATAAAATTAATCCAATAATAACACTGACAAGGATGTGAAGAAATAAATACATTTGTACACTGTTTGAGGTCAGAGTTATCGTGATGAGAAGGGAGACTCATCAACATCTATCAAAAATTACATTTTTTGTAGCCCTTGAACCAGCATTTCTAGGAATTTATCTTTTAAGAAACAGGGGCAGAAACAAACAAAGACACATTAATAAGAATGGTCATTTCAATGTTCTTCATAAACAGTAAAAAACTAGAAATAACCTAAACTGTCATTCATTGTATTAAATAAAATTTATTCTGGTTAAATAAAATATGGTACATTTATGTAACAGAAAAATTGTATAGATATTTAAAAATATACACTAGTTCTTTAAGAGTACCAATACTGTAACATGTCTATGGGGGAAAACATCAAGTTGAGAACTGTATGTATTTAAAAAGAAAGCAGAGATGGTAGATATACTCCAGAAGCTATGAAGAGAAATTACCTGCGTGGAAGCACACAGGAATAAAGTATGGGTACAGTGGTGGTTTACCATTTATTTCCTCTTAATTTTTTCGTTTAATATTTTACCTGTATAATCTATTCTTTTTATTATAAATGTAGTTAATAAAAATTAATTAAAATATTCTTTCAATTCCTTTGGTTTCTACTCTCTTCTTTGGCAGGTATTTATTTACTTATTCATTTATTCAGCTAATATGTATGTAACACCTGTTTCTGTTTGTGATTATCTAACCTTGAAAGATATGGAAAGATACGGCAAATTCCAAAAAACTTCTAAGATTTTACTCCTTCTGGAAGATAAGCAAAATTCATACTATGTGTAGCTTAGCTTTGGAGTAGACAAGCATCCAAGAACACCTCCAGATTGCTTGGCATAAACTGCCTAGAGAAATGTTTTGATACGTGCAAGTACAAACTCTCCTTCCCTAAGTAAGATAAAGCGGTTGAAACATAATAAGTAAGTATTCTTGCCACCCAAAAATGCTTCTGATGGGATCTTAAAGGAAAGAGAATAATGAGCAATCAGGCCCTATTTGCCCCTCCTCCACACAGGAGAACTTTGGGGAAATGGACTGGATCAACCAGAAAACAAAGTGTTCCTGATAAGGGTGAGGGGAGGAAGGAGGGGAACGGTGATGGTAGGACAGGAGCCTATACAGAGGCTGAGCCCCAACATTAGAATGCTGGGTACCATGTTGGTTATTCAGGTGATTTTCATTCCTTCCAAGTGAATTATCTCATAAAACCAAGATAAGTGATGGACCCACAACCAGGTGATTACCAATGACACCTATGGTTGGCCACAGGTACCCCTTTCCCTGATCCTGGTTCTGACCTACTCAGGCATGGGGCACTGAGCGACTGATAGGCTTTTATATTTTTCCTTTTGTTCCTACTACCTCAATAAATAAATAGACATGTTTTTCCCATTTTAGAACTTGGGGTACTGCTTAGTGTGATGGAAATGTGCAGATCAGCTACTTCTAACAAAATGAGTCTGTCTCCATTCAAACATTCCTGAAGCTAATCAAGAACATGTTCAGCAACAGCACAAACTGTGGCAGCTCAAAGAAGGATCTTAAAGCAAAACTACTCCTCTTAAGTGGGTAAGAAGAACCATAAATAACTTTACTACAGCAGATCTTTATAAGTGCCATGGGAGTGTAACAACCGAACATCTGAAATATTAGGGCAATGGAGAAGTCGGAGAGAGAACTCCCAATGAAGCCAAGTGTGAAACCTTATAGTGCAGGTGCCACAGGAGCTGCTCGAGAAGATCCTGTGGATATACTACAATGAGATGAAGCATTCTAAGCTCAAGGAATTTGAGTCTGGGGAAAGAACAAGAGTCGCAGATGGGAAAATATTAGTTTATTTTGGTTGAAAACCAAAATGTTTAAAGTAAAGTAATGGGGACAAAGTTGGAGACAAAGGTTTGGGTCCTTATTCTTCAGGTTCTTATGGAGTTTAATTATTGTTTTATACAAAAAAGACAGGAGAGTTAAATAAAAGGTGAGCTTCTATAAGATTCATCCATCAGGAATACAGAGAATAGATTACTGTTGGAAAAGAGAGTATCCTTTCACATAAAAATAACTGAATGCACTATTCTAGGAGAGCTTAACAGAGCAGCTATTAATGGCTAGAAATTAACTGTCATCCTAACTTAGTGACATAATAGTGTCACCAATGGGACAAAAAAATTCTCAAATTTTATTTTTTCAGAAAATCTCATATAAACATTAGATTACCTGAAATAAAAATGTACATGCCTATTAAAAGGTTAGCATTCAGTAGCGCCTACTACCTGTGATGTGAGTAATACAATGTACTATAACAAGTCTTATGAGAAGGTTTGTTGGGAATATATTCAAACAAGTGACAGCAGAAAAGTGAGCTAGCATAAACAACTTCTACCTGCTTACATGCTGTACATGTAAATTTGGACATTTTCGTTCCTTCTAATTTTAAACTACCACTCCATCTTTAAAAAAAATGAAAAACAAGAGTAATTAAAATAAGGAGCTTCGTCAATTTTCTGATGTGAATTTTTCCCAGAAAATAATATTCCTATTTAATAATTTAACAGGTGGAATAAAAACAATGATGTCCAAAAATGTTAAACCAGATTTACATAGTGTAATATCTATCATTAAATGCCTTCAAAAATATAGAGAGCATAGTTTTAAGACTCAGGAATACATACAATGCAATATTTGCTTATGTAATGAGTTAAGATAGCTCATTCATTCATTCAACAAATGCTTACTGAGTACTCCGTGCAAGGCACTGTGCTAGGTACTGGAGACACAATAGTGAAACAAAAGGAAAAAAATAAGTAAAAATCCTGTTCACCTGATGCTTATATTTTGGTGGGGAGAGACAATCAGAAAAAGGGAAAGTGTAAAATAAGTATTTTGTTAGAATGTGGTAAGTGCTATGGAGAAAAAGTTTCTCTCTCTCTCTCTCCAGCTAGACATTTGCCACAAGCTGCCATCTTATGACTAACCTAAGGGTCACCATTTTAGAATTAAGCCAAAGCTAAGGAGAGAGCTCCACAGAGATGGAGAAGGGTTTTTCTAACCATCTGAAGCCTCACCTTTCCTCTGGACTTACTGTGTGAGATAATACATTTTTGTTTATATATTTGTTTAAACCATCTGGGTGAAGGCTGACTGATTTGCAGCCAAAAACTTTCTAATATGAGAAGTTTAAGAAAGAACTTTCTAATACGAGTTAAAAACTGAGATTTTCTTATCCCTCATTTGTTGACTGCAAAGAGGATTAAGATCACATGAACAACAGATCTGGAACTTACAAATGAAACCTGATCATTCCTACCAGCTTTCTGCAAATCTATGCAAATACAACATGAACATAGGCAGAAAACAGATATAATTTTTTATTTAGAAATGCTGAGATAATAATCTAGCTTCATGTTTCATTTTAGAGTAGAAGAGACCAATATTCTAGCACAGGAATTTAGAAGTCCCACCTCATGACTCTAAGGCCAGTACTCTTTCTACCATCTGTTCTAGACAAACACAATATTAGTAGAAAGAGAACTTATATATCATTAGGCCAAACCCTTGATTTGTAGAGTAAAAAGTGTATTCTTCCTTACCCTGCCCCCCAATAAAAGCCACCTGAGATGCTGGGAAGTTAAATTCCTTGACAAAGGTCAGGGTTTCTCAAAAGCAGATGAGAACTCGCCCTTCTAATTCCCAATCTTAACTGCACTTCCACAGGTCACTTCCATCCAACTCCAGTATTACATGCCTATGCAATTAGCTATTAAAGTGCTTTTCCAATTTTTCAAAATCTTTCTGGCTAACTTGCAAGGCATGTTATTACTCTGTTGCTGTTATATGCCTGTTACTAAGGGCACTCCAGAAAGTAATGATAATTTATTTTTTTTAATCCATTTCATTTTAAATTACAAAACTAAAGTCATAACTTGGCAGCTCTATGAAAATAGGGTGAAAATGCTTATCTTTTCCCTAGTAAAAATTTCAAGATGCTACATAAATGAAAGCTTGACAATGGCCTATATATCAGTAAAAATTACACTATATACATCATAGTCAAAAACTCCACTATCTGAGGCAGGAATAGTATAAAAGGTATCTGGATTTCTTCCAGGCTATTGAACTTCCCCATACCATGCCTTTACAAGCATTTCCCTCCCTCTAATCATCAGGTAGATTTTCACTTCCAGTCCAGAAAATTCCCAAGACTGCTCCTGGCTCTGCTATGCAGAGAGAATGTGTCTTCATTTCTAGGAAACTAGGTCTCTGCCCCAGGCAGCTTTGCCAGGAGTCTCAGACCAAAGAATTCCCTGTCACAGCCCCAGCACTAAGGAGACTGGATCAATCGCTTTCCAGGATGCTTTATATTGAGGAATATTATTAGATATATTGTTTTTCCTAACAAGCATTAATCCTTAAAATTTAGAGCTTTACTAATATATCTAATATATACAAGGTTAACCTACTGAGATGGACACAGCTAATTGCCAATGCTTAAGAATATCATCATCAATTAATCTTAATTAATAAAATAATCATCATTAATTATCTAATAAAGCTGCACAATTAATCTAAAAAATCAAGATCAATCACTGCTTTTAAATATGCATTTCCTGTGTGATAAGTATATATGAGTTACATTAAACAATAAGTATGAATTTTTGAAGGAAAAAGGGACTGAGACTAATGAACTAGTGAACCAAAATATTAAAACTAGAAGAGAACCAGCAGTATTGGGTGCAAATTTTTGGTTGTATCAACTTCCTATGACTTCAAGCCAAACATGAACTCCCATTCTTAGGGAAGAAAATGCAAATTTAAGGAGCTATCAAAATTTATCTCAGCTACCTAAATCAAGCAAGGTAAATAATTAACAGCTGAACATTTCCTATAAGCACAATAGTGATGCTTTGGTCTCAATGAAATCAAGCAAGAAAAATACTGTCACTGTGCAAACCTCTCCAATAGAAGCAACATTAACGATAAGGTTGTTTGGCATTCCTATGAAAGAGCCACACAACAACTTAGGAAATGTCATTTTACCTCTTCACTTGTAAATCCAGGCCTTCATTTAACTCAGACACTAACAGAATTAATAAATTTTACAAGTAGGATTCCAGGTACCAACTTTTGCAATGGTGCAAAAACAATGACACAGCTTAGTTTGTTATGTATTAGGTGAATTTAGTACCTTATTTTATATATTTTCTTACAAGATGCTATCTTGATCCTATGAAGCCATCATTTGACTTTTTGCAACAAACTGCCGTTCGTGTGTATGTGTATGCATGCAAAGATGCTCATGGATGTGTGGGTTTTAATTCCAGATTGTGTCTAACATACTCCAGTTCTTCTGAGAGAAAGACATCTTTTTGTTTCAAAAGTCTTTTCTAGCAGCTTCTGCTTTCTCCAATCTGTGTCACTTGTTCCTTTATTTTCTGCCTTTATTTTCCTAGGCTGTAGTACCAAATCACTTTCTGGTGCACATTCTCACTGCCTTCTTTCACACCAATCACTAATAAGTGAACATTTTCCACTTTAAGCCGGCTTCTTTCAAACTCTTCACAGTCTTCACATGAGTCTCACATAGCACTCTGTACTTGTGGGGATCGTTTGACAGGAACAAAGAAAGTGAAGTTAGATGCCTAATGTTACTGCCAAAATGTCAAACAATGGCTTCATAGGATCAAAATAGCATCTTGTAAGAAAATATATAAAATAAGGTACTAAATTTGCCTAGTACATAACAAACTAACCTGTGTCATAGTTTTGTATAATACAGTAAGTCCAAAGATGCAATTAGCTATTAAAATGCTTTTCTAATTTTTCAAAATCTTTCTGACTAAACTTGCAGGGACTGTTACTGCTCTGTTGCTCTGTTATATGCCTGTTGCTAAGGGCACTCCAAGGAGTTCTGAAAATTTACTTTTTTAAAAAAATACATAGCATTTGAATTCTAGGCTTTGTCTCTGCTAGTTTGTGATCTTGCTCAGCTGCTTCCTCATGTACAATGTAAGGATGACACCTGTAACAAAGGCTGCATGAGGACATGAGTAGCAGCTACTACAGCGCCCAACACAGAGTGGGCACTCCATGAAAATTAGTTTCCTCCTTTCCATAAGCAAGTGTCTGGAACTACTAAGAATATAAGAAGTATCCTCTGTAACCACAGTCTTTGAATCTTCCCAGCTCCTTTTGTTCCACTGGGAAAGCTGATTCCTGTGTAAGTATGATGAAAATATCATTACTATCAGAAACTTCATAAGGAAGTGCTGCTGTAGGTAAGTGCTGCTTTATAAGTAAGTGCTCTGTTAAGGGCAACTGACATAAAAGGAGGCAATTAAGCAACATGTTTAGTTACCACCCCAAATTTAACAATATTGTATATTACTTTCATTTTTAAATAATAGACTTTATTTTTAGAGCAGTTTTATGTTTATTAAAAAAGTAAGCAGAAATTTCAGAGGGTTCCCATATAGTCCCTCCTCTCCGACTTCCCAGGATCCCCCATTATTGATGTCTTGCATTAGGAGGATACATTTTTTACAGCTGATGAGCTAATATTGATTACTTTTTATTCACTGAGGTCCACAGTTCATGTTCACTCTTTGTGTTGTATATTCTTCAGGTTTGGACACATGAAATATTTCCACCATTACAATAAGACATAGAGTGGTTGCAATGTTCTAAAACTTCTCTGTGACTTTTGTTTTTCAAATAGAAATACTTTTTTTACCCTGATTATGAAAGCAAAATTTATTCACCTCAAAAAAGTTTAACAATTTCAAAAGGTACAAAACCAAAAAACAAAAATCCATCAAAATTCCAGCTGTAGAAAACCACAGTTTGGTGCCTTTCCCCCCCATTTCTTTTTCCATTCATATGCCACCATCTATGTACCTGTATGTGCATGAGTGTGTACTTTCTTCTATTTCCCTTTATTCACTTGCACTTTAATTTAAACAGACACAACATCAATGAAAAAGTAAAAGAAAATCCCTCAGAATTTCTACTAATGCAATACTGGCTAAACCTATCAATGTAGAACAGTTGTGGCCCTTTGGTATAAGAGAAACTACAGTAAGAAGTCTGTCACCTTCTAAAGCATACTGATTGTGGAATGGCAATGCATCGAAGTGGAAGTTAATAAAACATGAGAAGGGATAATGAGAAAGGTATCTTGGACCATTTCTCAGTCTGAATTCCTACATCTCTTCCAGAACTACTATATTGTCCTATCTTGAACTCAGGCCACATTTTTCCTTATGTTTCCAATTCTCCACCCCCTAGCCCTACCCTAGCAAAGGAAGGGATGGGAAAGATCGCAGTCGAAAGATAAAGATTATTTTAACTCTTGTTCTCACTGCTTACCTAAATCTTAATATATCAAAAGGAGTTTTATAGTTAATTCTATAAGAATGTCTGGTTCTGGTTATTCTTTTGGATATATTTTTGGCAAATCCCTATAGCTTTTTAAAAAACTAAAAGCCTTCTTAAATAGTTCTTTTTAAGAATTATAAACTTTCCAAACTTTATGGCTCAAATAACAAGTAAGACTTGAGCTCCACTCATCCCTTAGCTCTGGAAAATCACTCTGCCAATCTCTCCAACAAGGAAAACTGCACCTGCCGCTCTCTTTTTCACTCATTTAAAATAAAACAGGGCTTTGAAAGGAAGATAGGCAGCTGCCAGGCTAGAAAAGTCAGGAGTAGAGAACATCTGAGCTTGAAAGGCCAACAGCTTCCGGTGACAGTGACAAGGTAATAAGCTAGTCCTCTTAGAAGGAAAATAGATGTAGCCTGTCATCTGAAGCAAGTTATTTCCAGTCTCTTATCCCCTCATCTCAAAGTTTAAATGATAGTCAGCTTAACTCACACCCTTCATTCTTTTTATATCTCTCTAGATGTCTACACAGTATACATACAATATATGTTGGTTGCATTGAAGTGAACATCCCAGCAAGCAAACCTGTGTGTCAGTACAGGATGGAGGCATGAGGCATCAACATAATGCAATAAACAATTTCAAAAAGGAAAAAAAAATTCACCATGCATACAAGCACTTGGAACACATTCCACTTTGATTCTGAATGAATAAAATACATAAAACCCTACTATCTGTAATAAATGATGTTTCATTAAAACCAACAGTTTATGCTAGAAAGGGAAACTAGGCATAGCATCCTATGATACCATTTGTAAAAAGTGTGAAAAATAACAAGAAAATACAATTATTTGCTTCTTACATGTAATATGTTGTTTTCTCAAGACTCCTGAGACACAAATTTGCCATTTGTTTTTAAATCTTGAGAGACACATTGCAGCAAGCAGAGACCACGAAAGCACTAAATTCTAAGGAAAAGAACAGATGGGGTAGGGTGAGGGGAGCAGGCAAATGGTCTTCCCTCCGTACAACCTTCGTCACTAGAAAGCTATCTTGCTGTGGATTTCACCAAACTGGAATAGCAAACCGTTCATTATGGCTAATGACTTACTTGAATAGAGGCAAGGGGCATAAGCAGAGTAAGAATAAGCACACAGCTAGAACACTGGAGGCCAAGCCATAGTCTCAATTCTACACTATTAGCTATGCATCCCTAGGCAGGTCAGTCAACCTCTTGAGACTTGATTCATTTCCTCACCTCTTAAATGAATACTTGGAACCGTATTTCCTTCACCCAAACTTTCTACAAAACGTTCTTGCTCGACCACCATCATACACGTTGCAGCAGAGGGAACTTAGGTCAGTGTGTGTTTTGTAATTTGTATTACTAATGATTGATACACTAAAATAAACCTTGCAATACTAGTCAGTCTATCTGGCGCTTTATCCAACAATAAATCAAGGACACTAATCCCATGCTGTCATATCTAAACTACTCTTCATTCACACCAATCAAACACACAAACAGAAAATCAACTCTAATGCATTGCCTAACTGGGCCATTTGTTTTCATTATCATTTTCTAGCTAGACACAAGAGTCTTGAAGACAGAAACTATGCCTTATAACTTTTCTTGTGCCCCCCCCAGATGAGTGATTACAAATAGGAAAACATATTAAAGTACCTTGGAAACTTAAAAAATGAGATTGTTGTACCTCAGCTTCAAAGACTCTGATTCAGCATATCTTGGGTGTGCATTTATAAATGCTCCCAATGCTCCCCAAGGGATTCTGACTTGCATGGGGGCTGTAGCTCCTAAGTTTTGGCTAATTTCTCCCCTTTGGAATGGAGCATTTACCCAATGCCTGTACCTCCATTGTATCTTGGAAGTAACTAAGTTATTTTTTATTTTACAGGCTCATAGTCAAAAGGGACTTGCTTGTGACAGATGGGACTTTGGACTTGGACTTTTGAGTTAGTGCTGGAATGAGTTAAGACTTCGGGGGACTGTTGGGAAGGCATGATTGGTTTTGAAATGTGAGAAAGACATGAGATTTGGGAGGGGTCATGGGCAGAATGATACAATTTGGCTGTGTCCCCTCCCAAATCTCATCTCATATAATAGTACCCACATTGTCAGGTGAGAGACCTGGTGGGAGGTAACTAGATCATGGGGGAAGTGTCCCTCATGCTATTTTGATGATAGTGAGTGAATTCTCACAAGAGCTGATGGTTTAAAAGTGTGGCACTTTCTGATTTACTGTTTCTCTCTCCTGCCGCCATGTAAGACATTCCTTGCTTCCCCTTCTGCCATGATTGTAAATTTCCTGAGACCTCCCCAGCCAGGTGGAACTGTGAGTCAATCAAACCTCTTTTGTTTTATTATAAATTGCCTAATTTCTAGCAGTACTTTATATCGTACAAAAACAAACTAATATGGTACTTCATAACAAAACTTCTATGAAAAGTCTTTAGTTGTATTTGAAACTCACTCTGACACATTCAGGATGCATTCATATAGAATATGTCAACAGAGACCTCAAACATCTGAATTGTTAAAGAGTATAACTCTTTACTTTTCCTTAATACATATGATTCATGGTTACTGTTCTGTCAGTGAGTCATTCAACAAGCAGATGAGTATCTCCATGGGAAACTCAGTCAGACATAGCTATCACTAGCAACACCTTAGCAGTATAGCTATGGAGACAGAGGTGTAAGAGATCAGTACTATTAGATTTCAAAAGTTCTAAGAGTTGTGATCTAACCAAAAGGGGAAAAAAATGAAACAAACAGAGAAATCAATTCGAAGTAAAAGAGATTCACTGAAGGAAGTTAGGTGCCTCCAGATTCAGAAGAATGCAGATTCAAATGAGATAAAATAATTACTTAAAGGTAGAGACTTAGAATCCTCTGACCATGATACTGACTATACAAAATGGTGTCGTGCACCTGTCAATGTCTGGGAGAGAAGAATACTGCTGGGTACATGCAGCAGACTTCCACTAGGTCTCATATCTCTGGCTGGTAAGTTACATAACCCACTTTATATAACAAGACCATTCTTCCAGAGATGAGAATTATAAATCACTCTGGTGACAAGGACTTTGGAAATGTTTAGTTTTAAATACAGACATAATGATTTTAAAGCAGACCCACAGTGTTAAGCTTTTGAGGTTAAGTTTAGGAATCAATGTGTAACAATTTTGACAGTTTTTAATATTTAGGTGATAAATTATTATGTTTTTGACAGTTTGATATAGCAATAGACTATACATGTAATTTCAATTTCATTTATTCTAAATTGTGATTTTTAAATTGAAAGGTGTAAAAGAATTTTACTAGGTTCCCACCAACACTAGAATGCTTAAATTTACAAATATTAGGTTTACAAGAAGAGCTATTTAAGATATTACATGGAGAAGTTCTGGTTGTTAGATCAAAGCATTTGAAAGCTTTAAATGAACCAAATATATTAAATTTATAAATGCATTTGAAAAGTGTTTATGGGAATTAAATTAACTAGGTCAAAAATCGCAACTGGTTAAGGCTATTTAATTGGCACTCCTCTAGATTATTCTGAAAAGTAACCAAGAAGAAAAATGTCCTTCCAGCTTCTCCCCATGGTCCATTTACCCACTGGCAGGAGACAGGCTGGTGTTTTTGCAAGACCCACACTTTTAAACCTTCCATATTCTAGCTATCTTACTCGCATAGGAATGGTGTGTTTTTCTTGACCCTCATCTATATACTCAGTGTCTACTTGTTCTCAATGCTAGGTAAATAGAAATTAAGTATTCAAATGAATTCAAAATGTATGTCCATGTACACAAATGTGTATAGCAGCTTTATTCATAATTGGCAAAACTTGGGAGCAACCAAGATATGCTTCCATAGGCAAATGAATAAATAAACTGTTGGTACATCCATACAATAGAATATTATTCCATGACAAAAAAAAATAAGATATCAATTCACAAAAAGACATACAAGAGCATTAAATGCAAATTGCTGAGTGAAAGAAGCCAATAGGAAAAGGCTATGCATTCTATGATTCTAACTATGACATTCTAGAAAAGACAAAACTACTGAGGCAGTAAAAACATCAGTGGTTGACAGGGGTTAGAGTGGGTATGAGCAGGGTGTAAGTAGGTGGAAGACAAGCACAGGCAGTGGGGGCAGGAGGGTTTGGCGGCAGTGAAAGTTTTCTCCATGATACTGTAATGGTAGACACATGCATCACGCATTTGTCAAAACCCAAAGAACTATACAACAGAGTAAACCCTAATGTAAGCTCTGCACTTTAAATAATAATAATGTACCTATTTTGCTCATCAATTGTAACAAATGTACCACAATAATACAAGATGCTAATAATAGAGGGAAACCTATGCCTGGGAAAGAGGTATATGGGATCTCTGGACTTTCTATTCAATTTCTCGGTAAACCTAAAACAATTCTAAAAATCAAAGTCAATTAAAACACACAAATATAACTGACTATGCAAATGTAATGAAAAAACATAATTAAAAAATTTTTAATTAAATATTAAGCCTTCTATAAAAACAAAAAACTCCCCAATGTTGCCTTCCTACTGGAACTAGTATCTCCACAAAGATGGCCAATAGTGCTAGGGACACTGAGTTCCTGAAAAAATAAACTGAAGAGGCCGAGCACGGTGGCTCATGGCTGTAACCCCAGCACTTTGTGGGGCCAAAGCAGGCAGATCACAAGGTCAGGAGAATGAGACCAGCCTGGCCAACATGGGGAAACCCGTCTCTACTAAAAATACAAAAACTAGCCAGGCATGGGGGAGCACACCTGCAGTCCCAGCTACTTAGGAGGCTGAGGCAGGAGAATTGCTTGAACCTGGGAGGCAGAGTGTGCAGTGAGCCGAGATCAAACTACTGCACTCCAGCCTGGGCAATAGAAGCGAGACTTCATCTCTAAATAAGTAAATAAACAAACTGAAGAAACTAATGCTTCATTCAATAACTCAGTCTAACGAGTGGACTAATGGTTGACAAAGTTCTTTGATTGTGAAATTACAACACTTAAGAGCTTTCTCCTAGTTTATTGAAGGCTGAACTCACAGACATTCTACATAAAATTCACTCCAACAGCTAGAATTAATTGTCATTCTTGCTCGATTTCTCTGGAAGAAATTCTTCTAAGATAGCTGTAATTGCAAAAGCAATACATTGAAATTTCTATCCAGATGACTAATCAAATCTTTAAAAATAAAACTGCTAGAAATTTTGACTAACAGAGACATAACTACCACACTACTCTGTGTGGTCGTTTTTACTTAATCTGCCCTCAAAGAATCTTTTCCAAAACATGAGTAATAAAAATTTTAAATAATAAGTCAATCTGTGATATAGAAATTGTCAATCAGAATTAGTCATCTTTAACAAAACAGCTTAATAAAAATAATTCACATTTATTTCCCAAATCCCTAAAATTCAGCTTCACACTACCCCAAAATTATGTTAGTAAGAGCCATATTTGGTATAATTTGCATAACAAGCCATATTTTTTAAGATTATACAAAGAAATCATCTAAAAATAACCCCTGCCACAATAACTGTTTGTATACACAATTCCATTTCTTATACCACAGCAAGGCAGGCAAGGGCAAAGATCACTCTAAGTAGGAAATAAAAGTTTTCTAGCTCTCAAGTCCCTCTAAAAGTATTTAAGTTTACTTTTTAGAAATAAACTATGGTATTCGTGATTTTCACTTAAAGAAATGATTTGCAAATGAGCAAAATTAGGGCATTATCTGTCCTTTATACATAAGTTTTCCTAGAAGATCCTATAGGGCCCTCACTTGCAAACCTCACTTGCTAGACTGGAGGCATCCTCCATTAAATCAGCAAGCTCCAACCAAGTCAGATGCTCACTTACATATAAACACTATCACAGCCCCACAAATGGCTGCCCTGCAGTGGTTGACTCAGAGTCCAGGAATATAGGCTCCATCTCCCAGTTTCATTGTGAAACTCAAGTCACTTTAGCCAGGCACATAAGCTTTAGTTATATACATAATCCTATTCCTTATGAATAGGTCTCAAGTGATTCAGATGTTAATGTGTCCATGAATCCTGAACTGAAGCCAAAATTTCAACAGTGTAGGCTGTACAACCAAAGGTAACCTTTCATGATTTCCTGAGGAGAATTTAATTGCTTATTTGAGCCAAGGACACAAACTATGAATCTACCAAAACAACTTAATCAGCAAATATTTGAAATATTGCCAGCAAAAGGCAATTAAATCCTTGTGGTCATCTGACTCAAGTCTACTATCATCTATTTTTATTACTATTTTAAATTATTATAATAATTGCTATATCATCATATTATTATTATTACCATCATCACATCTATTACTTGAACTATTAACAAAAATAACCTATTTTGTAGTAGTTGACAATTTCATAAATCCAGTAGATCATTACAATAGCCCCATAGAGCAAAATGGCAAAGTACATTATTTTTCTCCCCTATTTAAGGATATTTTAAGAAAACAAATGCTCAATTTTGTTGAGTAACTTGTCCAGGGCTGCACAGCACATTATGAGTAGCAGCAACTTAAAACCAGTTCTCACTCCACATCCATATTATTTCTCCTCCTTGATATAACCATTTATGAGTTACTCTTCTGCTGAGATTTAAGATTACAGAGGTAGAATTATTAATTCCCCAGCAGACTCACAGCTTCCTGATATCAACTGTTGCCAAAACTACTTTGGTACTATACCCTACAAACACGTGTTCACTCAGGATGATGCACATGGCTACAAGGGCTTTTGGGCACAGACACCTCCCCTACTCCACTAACTGTGTGGCTCTGGGTAAGTTATATTCTTACCCTCTTTGATTTTCTCACCTATAATGGAGATCATGCTGGCAGCTACCCTTACCAGGATAGTTGTGTGGATTAGAGGATATAACACACAGCTCAAAGACCACATAGAATCAATATTGTCTATTGTCATTATGATTGATTTTTCAAAACTATCATCAGTCACACCTACATCTGTTAATACAGCCTTCCCTTACAAAGCCCACATCACAAGAATCTTCATTCACTTTAGATTCCCCTTGTATTTATGAAAGCTTTTGAACTTCTTGCCAACAGATGACCATAAATTGTCTTCTTTCCCACAATTTTGAGTTACTGTTTGGAGAGCAGAAATTGTTTGCTTCTATTTATTTTTATTTCCCAGACATATGAAAAGTGTCTCCTATGTGCCATGTGCATCGAATATCAAAATACTGTGCATTCAAAATAACAATGTGAAAATGTGTGTCCTCTCTGTTCTAGTTCTATGTCACAATGGCAGTAACCATTACAGCCTGAATCTGTAGCTTCACACTCAGGGTGTCTAGTCTTCACAATAACCCAGCACAGGGAGAGGGCATGTTACCACTCTGTTAGAGGAAAGGTTAAACAGTCTGCCCAAGTCCACACACCAAGCACCAGCACCCAGCCTAGAGACTAGGTTTGGTTGATCCAAACTACCTATTCTCTCCTACTACAACCTGCTGCATGTACTTCTGTTCCATCAACTTTCCAATCTGATCACATTAATTTACACCACCCATGTCAAAGTGAAAAAACCCAACAAGGCTTCATCTCGCTACGCTGGAAGGCTTTGTGCCATGAGAAAGTACATCCAAATTGAAGGATGTAGTCAGAAATAACAATCAGAATTATTCCCTCTATCTCAATCTTCCTTTCCCAGTTATTTTGAAGATTCAGTGGGAGATTGTTTTTCAAAATAGAAATTATTGTTCTTTAGAATATCTAAAGAAACTCAAAATCAACTATTCTTTATTTCTGAAGATAAAGATATCTCCTTTGCGGAGAAAGAGTAAGACATAAAGAAAAATAGTATGGTAGCTTGGCTCTATTAGAAGAAAAATTTAAGACTTTGAACGCGAATTTTGATTTATGTATGCTAATATCCAAAGATATCTCCTTTGGGGAGAAAGAATAAGACATAAAAAAAAATAGTCTGGTAGCTTGGCTCTATTAGAAGAAGAATTTAAGACTTTGAACGTGAATTTTGATTAATGTATGCAGATATCCAGAAGCATCCGGATGAGCTTGATGGCCTCCAAGTCTTCCTTAGAACCACCATAAAGATGGTGGACAAAGAGGGCCTACTTTATGATTCCTCTCTTTCTATTATCTCCCAATTAGTACTATTGGGAAGAGCAATACACTAGCCCCTGTTCACAGAAGAGTTTATAAAGTGATCAACTTACCAAGCAGAGAGATGATTTTAAAACTTTTTTCAGAGTATAACATACATACAAAGAAGCACAAATCATAAGTACACAGTGCAAGCATTACACATCCATGGAATCTGTATCTGGGTAAATAAATAAGATTCCTAGCATTCTAGAAGCCTTTTCACAGTCCCTTCTAAAGACTGCCCCTTCCACGAGTTACTGCTATCCTGATTGTAACACCAGGTATTGGTTTTGTACATTTTTGCAACAATCATTATGTGCTCTTTTGAATCCGCCTTTTTTCAGCCAACATTATGCTTTGTTGCATGTAAATGTAATTCATTCATTAATGCACCTAAGTTTGGAAGGGGAGAATTGGCCGGGAAGAGTCAGAGCACAGCGCTAATGTCCCGGGCAGGCTGCTCTGCAGGTAAGGGAAGGTGTGGGAGACTCAACTGAGATAAGAAGATACAGAAACAGCAGCTGTTAATTCATGCTCTTACTTCTGATCACCCATGTAGGAGCCACCCAAACCCATACACACATGTAACTCTGAAATTCTTTCAGGGAACTTTGCCAATTGAGCTGAATTACAATCTTACCAGAAAATTCTCTCCATCTTATCTCACCACTCTCAGTATTAATATTTTGGATGTGCCACATACAAATATAATCAAGAAGTAAAATAGCTAGTCACTGAATCACTACTATGAGCATAGCATTCTGCTAGACACAGCCAAAAATAGCAAAAAAAAAAAAAAAAAAAAAAAAAAAAAAAAAAAAAAAAAAAAAAAAAAAAAAAAAAAAAAAAAAAAAAAAAAAGTCTCACCTTCCAAAACAAACATTGGAGACAAGAACAGCACACATGGAGCTAATGAAAAAATAAGAGCTAGTATACAATGAATAACAGAACTGCACAGTATTGATAATAAGCAGGATTGATTCACCCACTGGGGATTAAAAATGAACAGAAGACTTAGAGAAGAGGGGACATTCCAGAAGAAAGGATAGCAGAAACAAAGGCCTGAGGCCTGAATGAAGGTACGGCATGGACAATGAGTGGACAGGGGTCTCAAGGAAGCTAAACAGCAGACTTTCCAGGTAGGAGTAACCCTTAATGAACTGGAGCGAGACACTGAAGATAGGGAGAAACTGGACTCAGTGACAGGCAAGGTGGGTCAGATCATGAAGGGATCCTTGAAGTCTTATAGCTACACTTACCTTGATGAAGCAGTGTAGGGAATGCACCAAAGGTCCCTAAACAGGAAAGTGAAATGTCGGTGGTGATTGTGGTGAACATTGTGGAGCTCAACTCACAGCCCTCCTTGGTGCCAACAGACCCATCCTTCAGCTACTCCACAACTGTATCATTTGGTGGGAAGAGATCTTGGCTATGAAAGCCTCCCCCAATTTCTGCCTCCTCACATGGGGTGAGTTGCTCATAACCAGACCCTAGAGGAACCAGAGGGGAGAAGACTCATAGGGCAGTTACAGAGCAAAGGACAGCCACATAAGCAAAGAAATTAGAGGGCCTCTGAAATGGACTTCAGGGCCACTCAGGAGAGCATGGCAGGGGATAATGGCCTGGCCCTCAGCCTCAATTCTTGACAAATCTAAAAGCCCATCCCAGCTGTGAACACTCTGTAGGATCACCTGAGGATTTAGGTACAACTTCATGTGGGTCAACTCTCTCTGCCCAACCCTGCCTTCCTCACTTCCTTACATCTGTGTCTCCTGAATCATTCTCCAATAAACCTGCATGCAACATAGGTTTCTAGGGAACATGATCTAAAAGACTGTGTTGAAAGAGGACAAATCTAGCAGCAGAATGTAGAAGAATGTGAAAGAAGGGACATATAAATCAGAAGGCCCCAGAAAGAAACTTATTCCAAGAACTATCACTACTTTATAAATAAATAGGATAACAGCAATAAAGGTGAAAAGGCAGATGATGTAGTGGCAATCATTTTGATTAAAACTCTACAAACACGCTGAGAGATATCTTTTGAGGAGGGTCTATCACAACCCTGGCATAGACAACCTGAGAGATTGATACCTTTCAGTTAATGAAAACAATGTTAACCCTGAAGGCAATGGAATACTTGGTCTGTGGTATTCAAAATAGACTGTGGTTTGGTTATGTTTACTTGTTTATAGTAGCACCACCTGCAACTGGCGTTACAGTAGGTTTTCTGAAATTTGGGGCTAAATCAGTCAAGGTTAGAGATATGAACAGGAAATCAGCACAAAAAGGTGACAACTTGTACCATAAGGGTAGATGCATATATTAGCCTGTTTTCACAGTGCTAGTAAAGACCTACCGGAGGCTGAGTAATTTATAAAGAGAAGAGGCTTAAATGACTCACAGTTCCACACGGCTAGGAAGGCCTCAGGAAACGTATAATCATGGCGGAAGGTGAAGGAGAAGCAAGACACACCTTACATGGTGGCAGAAGAGAAAGAGCGAGGCAGGAAAATGTCTCACTTTTAAACCATAAGCTCTTATGAGAACTCACCCATTATCACAAGAACAGCAAAGGAGAAATCCACCCCATGATCCAATCATATCCCACCAGGCTCCTCCTCCGATACAAGGGGATTAGAATTTGAGATGAGATTTGGGTGGGGACACAGAGCAAAACCGTATCAATGCACTCTCATGAGCAGGTAAAGAGAATCATGGTTATGGATATGTGGGATGCCCAAGGAAGCAGAAACAGAGAAAAACCTTGGAGAAGAGAGAGGACTTCGGGATGCCATGCCATATTTAGCAAATAAAAATACATGATGCCCAGTTAAATGCTGCAAGGGTCATACTTATACTAAAAATATTATTAACTTCTTATATGAAATTCAAATTTGTCTGGGTATACGAAATCTAATCTGGCAACCCTTGGACTTTCAAATACAAAAAAGTGGAGTGGGGACAAAAACCTCAGGAATGTGTGGCATAATGAAACTATAGAAAGAGACAATTGTTCAGTGGTAGTAGCAAATGGTGTCAAATGACAAAATGGAGTTAAGGAAGACCAGAAATTTGAAAAGGTCACTGATAATCTTTAAAACATTCTAGTATTTATTTGAAAAATTCTATGGAAGATTAATTCCTATGCTTGGATTACTGTGTACTTTAACTTGAGTCCTGATTAAATGATTATTTTACCAAAATTGTCTAAAAGAGGATAATTCTGTTGCCCATCCAGAGAAAAGGAAATGTTAAGTATTACAAATCGTCCTCTTCCTACTGGAGGAAGATTAATATTTCTCACAAAACTGCAAGCTATAAAAAAACTGGTTTTCCACATCAATATATGCATTTTATATGACCATTTAAAATCTTGAAGATATGTCTTCTCTCTTTTCTCTGAAGACTACAAACTGCTTAGAGTCATTCCATGAACTCAATAGGGCCTACAGTAATTTAAAAGAACACAGTTTTCTACATGTTTCTTTCCATGAAATTAAAAAAAAAATCTCCAAAGAGAAATGTAAAACACAAATTACAGGTAGTAAACATGAGTTATCTAAAATAAGCATTTCATTTGCAGAAATGTGTCAATGTATATCAGTGCATGTAAACAGAAAGGAACTGTAACCTGGAAATATTAGCATTAAAGAACACTTGCCAGATACCTTCTGAGTCATATATGCCTAACAAATCATTTCAGTTGCTTCCCTGTAAACAAAGAAAAATAAACATTCTTTATTTCAAAAGTCTAGAGGTTTGAAAATCTCAGTTCTTGACTGTCACCTCAAATCTGCTTTTGCATTATACTTCATCCCTGAAATAGGAAAGGCCATATATTGCTCTCCAATGACACATAAAGTTTCAAATAACAACTCCATGCATAGACTAAAACAAGGTATCACAGTACTTAAAGGATTTGCCTAGATGCTATATGAAGCCCAAAGCAATACACAGGTTAATAAAATCATTTTTTTAAATGCCCATATATTTCTCTGGTCATATATTTACTCCAAATACAGCAATATGTATATTATGGTAGCAAATAAAAAGTTTCAGTAAGAAATATTATATATGTGTTTCCATGTATAATATTGGTCATTTGCTCTTTGTGGGTTTTAAGATTTTGTTTTACTGAAAACATTTTAGATTAATAAATGTTTTACTTAAAGAAGGCAGGACTTCCTATTAAACACTGCAAATTCAATGTCAGTAATTTTTCCATAACATATATAAATTTCAAAGTTGAGAGGAAATTATTCTTAATAAACCAAATTTACTATCACTTGTTGCTTACTCAGAATATTTTTTACATCATTTTTAACTGTTTCAGTAAATCTGAAATTATAACAGCATGGGTTTATTGGCCAAATATTTTAAATAAGCTATTAGTGAGGTAAAAATCTTCTGGGAATATAAGAAGTTTCTAGAAGTATAGCCATTCAAGTTGTAGCTAAACTGCTCGTGATTCCCCAATTCCAAAAACATTCAAGCATGCATTTGAAAACAAATTTGTGTGGTTGGCAGTTGAACTTTCATGTTTTCCCATTTTCAGTTTGATTTAGCTCTCCTGTTAAGGAAACAACTTAAAAATATCTTCTTTTGCACTAATTTTTCCACCATGTGTGATGTAAATAAGTTCTGCTGTATTAATTGCCTATGAAACAGCAAAATGTTTAATATTTGGTTAATCAATTTTTCCAGGACTTAATTGGTTATGTGTGAATCATTGCCAGACAAGTTTTGGTTGTTTTCTAACACATTCACAATTCTGCTACAGAGGACTGTGTGCATTTGACTAAGAAAGGAAATCGGGAGCAGGAGTTGGGGTAATGGTCTACAGCTGCTGGCCAATGAACTAGCAAAGCACTTTAGGGTTAAGTGTTAACCTCTATAAACCTGCCTCTGGGAAGCAGCACTTCCACAGCTGTGCTTTAAGAGTTAGATGGATTTAGGATTGAATCTGTCTGGTAATCAATTCTCTGGGTATAAAGTCTGCTGGTTAGAAAGGGTAGATGGTGGGAGATTGGTTCCCTTATCCACCTTGAACCATCCACAATAATCCAAATGTATTAGCATAAGACAGGCAGAGACGAGCTACTCCAGATCCAAATCAACCTTGGAAGTCCCTGAGAGAGTAGAAATGTTAAACTGCTTCCTAATGGCTTATAATCTTACAATGTAATTAAAGGCATTTAGAAAGAAACAACAGATACAACCACTTACCCAGTGACTATTACGCATTTAGAACTTTTAAAAAATACTATACCAGTCATTCTAAATAAGCCATCTCCACCAATCTGCTGTTCATCATAGAAACTGGATCAATTCTTAAACAAACAAACCCTACAGAAAAACTAATCTGTCTTTATTAAGAAAATTTTATAATACTAAATACTTTTGAGAAACCAAGTTAGCATCATTAAAACTGACCCCTGCTGCTGATTCCTGCCCATTCCAGTCTGAAATTTTAGGACGAAAAGCAGAGTGTCAAGCTACAGATAACAGAACCACTGCCAAGTTCTGGCTTATTATTTTCTTTAACTCTTTTTCTTGGGTCCTGTTCAAGTTGCTAGAGTTTTTAAGAAATACTATTATAAATTCAATTCTTATGGGTATACTCAGGGACTTTGACTCAAATGGCACGTGTCCAAAATACATAAATGACCCATACTAAAATCTCCCTGAACTTTCTACTTCTACACTTTTCCCACAATATACTATATGGTACATTTCCCCCACATATGCTATTAATTTTCATTTTATAAAATTAAAAGAGGAATTATCTGATGGTCTTTTGAAGAGTTCCACCACATTCTAAAATGTCAGGAGAAAATATAAAATACAGAGAGATCTGAATGACGTGTTTTTTGGCACTTTACACCAAGATCAGATATAATCTGGGGTGAGATCTGTATTTTAAAGAAGCGAATCACTGCCAGATCTCTGACCATCTTCTCTGCAGTGATGACTCATATGACTTTCACTCCTGATCTTGGTAGTTCAAACTACCTACTCTCTCTAGGACTCAGTTCTTCTCTTATAAAAGGGTAGGAACAGATTACATGATCACTAACAACCTTTTCAGCTTTTATGTGCCAGGATTCAGTAATTTACTGGGATAAATGGTTATCACCACTGGTTCAGTGCATATCACATGAATTTAATCATTTCAGCCCAAAAACTGTTGCCATGTCTGACTTCCCTGTTTCTCTAAGTAGTCCTGTCAACCTCAAATTCACCCTTGCTGAAGATCCTCAAATCTTTTGCAAAATTTGCTAATATCCCTGAACTGGACACAAACTTCAATATCTTGTTCTATCTCCTCTTTCCCAGGATGACATTTTCTGACAGATCCCTGGGTCTCCTGACCATTCATCCCAGATACTCTGGCCACATTAATGATCCAGTGTCAACAATTAAACTCACGCCAAAGGAACAAAAGGAATAGTAACAAACAACAATTAAAAAGAAAATAAGTCCTAGAAACTGAGACTGCACAGAACAATACCCAGATTACCTTTTTATGAGAATAACAACGAACACCTGAGCGGCTAGAGTTTTCATTAGAAAACTTTCAAGAGCAATCCACACACCCCACTGGCAAGAGATTTAATTCCCTCTATGCCAGCAAAACTGGTAGTGGTATTGGGTGATATGGAATGAAAGTAATAGTCCTTCTCCAGCCAGCTGCCCTGGCAGTTATGCCTTTCTCTGTTCACTTACATGTACATGAATTCTACCTACATTTGAAGGCTCAGCCCAAATTCCATCTCTTCCATGAACACACCAGAGATCTCTTCCTATTTTCATTAAGAAACCACTATGGCCCTTTTCTTTCTTTCTTTCTCTCTTTCTTTCTTTCTTTGTTTCTTTCTTTCTTTTCTCTCTTTCTTTCTTTCTTTCTCTTTTCTTTCTTCTCTTTTCTTTCTTTCTCTTTCTTTCTTTTTCTTTTCTTTCTTTCCTTCCTTCTTTCTCTTTCTTTCTTTCTTTTTTCCTTCTTTCTTTAAGTTCTGTGATACACGTGCAGAATGTGAAGGTTATATAGGTATACACATCCTCTGGTGTTTGCTACACCTATCAACCTGTCATCTAGCTTTTAAGCCCTCAATGCATTAGGTATTTGTCCTGATTCTCTTCCTCCCCTTGCCATCCACTCTCCAATAGGCCCTGGTATGTGATGTTCCCCTCCCTGTGTCCATGTGTTCTCATTGTTCGACTACTACTTTTGAGTGAGAAAATACAATGCTTGGTTTTCTGTTCCTGTTTTAGCGTGCTGAGAGTGATGGCTTCCAGCTTCATTCATGCCACTGCAAAGGACATGAACTCATTCTTCTTTATGGCTGCATAGTATTCCACAGTGTATATGTGCCACATTTTTTTATCCAGTCTATCATTGATGGTTTGGTTCCAAGTCTTTGCTATTGTAAATAGTGCTGCAATAAACACACGTGTGCATGTGTCTTTATAGTAGAGTGATTTATAATCCTTTGGGTATATACCCAGTAATGGGATTGCTGGGTCAGATGATATTTCTGGTTCTAGATCCTTGAGGAATTACCACAGTGTCTTCCACAATGGTTGAACTAATTTACACTCCAACCAACCATGTAAAAGTGTTCCTATTTCTCCACAGCCTCTCCAGCATCTGTTGTTTCCTGACTTTTTAATGATCGCCATTCCAACTGGCATGAGAGGATATCTCATTGTGCTTTTGATTTGCATTTCTGTAATGACCAGTGATGATAGCTTTTTTTTCATATGTTTGTTGGTATGCCCCTTTTCATTATTGCTTAAATTCTACTGAAACACAAACTGCACTGTGGGTTAGTTCCATTTTGACGGCAATAGGGAAAGAGCTAGGATATGACTAGTCAGTGCTCTATTCACACCACAACCCTTACAACATCAAGCCCTGAGAAGTTAGCAATAGTTTATAATTGAACACAATTGACTGCATCATAAAGTACAATGTAGTAAGCGTTAAAATGTAAATGTACACAAGCAACACAACAACAACAAAAACAAACAAAAAGTACATAGAAGAAAAAATACTGTTTTTATGAAAGCCAGAAAGATTTCAGGGAAGAGGCAGCAGTAACATGACCTTGAAGGATGGTCAAAGCAGTGTTGGGGAAGGGATGGGAAGACTAAAACTTGAAAAAAGCAAGAGGCAGTCCTTCTTCTGAGATGTAGCTTCTCTGGCTGCTTCTCCACTATGGAGTCATAGAAGTTCAACTTGTCAGTTGCCATTTACAATCAGCTTCTTGGCTGAATAAGTTATTCAATGTGTTTTGTTTGTTGGTTGGTTTGTTTTTGAGACAGAATCTTGCTCTGTCACCCAGGCTGAAGTGCTATGGCACGATTTCTGCTCACTGCAACCTCCGCCTTCCAGGTTCAAGCAATTCTCCTGCCTCAGCCTCCCTAGAAGCTGGGATTACAGATGTGTGCCACCACACCCGGCTAATTTTTGTATTTTTAGCAGAGATGGGGTTTTACCATGTTGGCCAGGCTTGTCTCAAACTCCTGACCTCAGGTGATCTGCCTGCCTCGGCCTCCCAAAGTTCTGAGATTACAGGCGTGAGCCACCATGGCCAGCCACAGTACTGTTTTCTGTTTTTTTGTTCGTTTGTTCATTTGTTTGTGGGGGGGTTTGCTCATGTTGGGTTATTTTCTCTTGCCAAACAAGTGTTTTGTGATTAAAATTGTTTGTCAAAAACTGACAGCAATAATAATTTTTTTAAAAAAAGCTCTGATATAAAATGTGGCTCATGCTTTTTGTAATGACAGGACAGGCTGAATAGCATCAACAAGAGACCCCTGAAACTTTCCTTCCAACTGGCTGTATCAGTACTCAAGGGTCACCTCTTCCAACAGTTTCAAAGCTCTTTTAATTTACCCACAGTTTCTATCTCACTCTTTCTCTTCAACAGACTTTGTGGTAATTACAGTCCTATGATTCAACCAATTACACATCATTTTTTACTAATACATTTTAAGATCTTTGGGAATAGGAGATATCAGTTATAGAAGGTTATATTCAATAAAAGTTTTATTTCAGTAGGAACTGAAAAAGTCCATAAGATTTTTAGAAGTTATCCATGAATTCAGATTAAAACTGGTTATGTAATCCTCCTAAACATGTCTTAAATATAAAACTATCATACCTCAATTTATATTTCTAGTTGACAAAATAGGACAAAATGTCATATACAATCTTTACAAATTTAAATCAGCCAAGAATTCAGTTACTTGATTTTTAGAAATGAACTTCATCCTTTAAAATCATTGATACGAAAAACAAAACATAGGATTTTCATAGTTTTTAATCACATAATCTAACACTTGACAAGTTTTTGTTGATATTAGTTGGCAGACACCCATCAGATTACTCAGACTTTGAATAACAATTGTGGCAATTTACATAAGTATGCTTAGAATTACAGTCTAGACTCATGGATTTTTATCTTCCATTTACAAAATTTTTGCCTGTCAATTATAAAAATGCTTTATGCAATTCATGTTAACTTTTTCAGTGACAGACCTAAAGGGTTATTATTAGAGGGCTTAAAAAATATTTTAACTCATAAATGTAAATCATATTACTGCATATATGCATGAAGAATAGTAGTGATACAATTATAGATCTTTTTTCCAGGTAAAAGATTCATGTTGGTAATATTATTTTAATCACAAAGCTCTAAAACAATATGGCCTCCACTTCATTTCAAAAATGAAAAAACTAAAGACAAAATATGTTAAGTACTTGCTCATAATCACATAGTTTAGAGGCACAGTTTCCATCAAGACTGAAAATTTTCCAGCTCCTCGCTTATGAAGCTTTCTAAATTTCACCTTTTTGCTTAGGAGCAGGCGAGAAGAATCTGTATACAATTTTCATCATATGGACTTCCGTCCCAATAGTAAGGCCATATAATAGAATGCAAAGAAATAACTTGGGAGTTTACTCATTCATCCACTCAATCATTCAACATACACTGAATGCCTATCACGTGCTAGGCACTGTTCCAGGCTCTTGTTAGAATATTCAAGGTGGACTCCATATCTACCACTTAATTATCTGTATGACTTTGCACAAAAAATTCCATTAGACCTCAGCCCCTTGATTAGTAAAATGAAGATGACAACATCAGCCTTCCTCACAGAATTGAAAATTAAACTAGATCATATACCTGAATATGACTCGTAAAGTTCTCAATTTAAGTACAACAAACACCTGTTATCTAAACTGCACCAGCATGTCACACAACTGCCACATGAATGCTAGACTTCGAACTCACTAATTGAACTCATTGTCTTTCTTATACTTCACCTCCCTCTCCCATCCCTAACCATAGTTACTCAGTACTGGTTCCACTATCTACCTAATTACCCACGCCAAAATCCTGGAAGTCACTCTGACTAACTCTACCTCCATCAAGCTCCATGACTGGTCAAACACAAAGCCCTACCTTTTATTACCTAAAATCTCCCTGTGAAATTGAGAAAAATAAACACTGGCAGCGGGTTGAATAGTGTCTCCCAGAAACTTATGTCAGCCCAGAACCGCAGAAGGTGACCTTATTTGCAAATGAGGCCTTTGCAGACATAATTAGCTAAGTTAAGATGAAGCCATATTGGATTGTCATGGGCTTTAAATCCAATGACTGATGTCCCTATAAGAAGAGGAGAAAACACATAGAAGAAGACCATGTGAAGATGGCTGCAGAGATTGGAGTGATGTAGCTAGAAGTCAAAGAACACCAAAGATTGTAGGGAGCCACCAGGAGCTAGGAAAAACCTGGTAAGGAATTCTACCCTATAACCTCTAAAAGACACGTGATCCAGCCAATATCCTGATTTTGGACTTCTAGTCTCCAGCACTGCAAGAGAATAAGCCAGCAAATTTGTGGTAATTTATCACAGCAGCCCTCGAAAAGTAAAACAATACCCCAAATATGAAATGCAAGAAGTGAAACCTAAACTAGTTAATTACCAATTGAATTATAACTTGATTACATATACAAACTTCAAAAGCAATTGTACCATACAGTTGCAAGGAAAAATGGTATGGTTAATGAAAAACAACAAAAATAGATAAAGATGCTGTAACATAAAACAGAAACATGTAAGGTAGAAATTCAAATATCAGTCCAACACCAAAATGTTTAGTGACTCAATTAAAACCCACCTTATTTTGTATTTTATAACTTTAACAAATTTATAAAAATATCAATAATTTATATAACATCTATTGTACTACTAGATTATTTTAATTATACAGCACAAATTTTACAATTAAATTATAAAATTATTCATTTTTACAAGCAGGTTAACTAATTCCAAATATCTGCAATAAAATAAGTTGTCTTTTTTCCTTTATCTCTTTTTCAGTTTATACCCACCTCTGCCTTCCTGGTACCACATTTTTTATTAAAAATCTAAAATGTTTCCATAGAAATACTAATAGAATGAATAATTTTAAAAAATACACAAAGAAGGGTGGAAAAAGGAAGAGAGAGAAGGTGGATAAAGCACATGGGAACATTCAGAAAGGTATTTTTTAAAAATATCCAAACAAAAAGTTAAATACAGAGTTTACCATGAGAGGTTCCCTTTTGCTCTACATGTTTCTACTCTCCCTGAGTTATATCGTGTTGAACCTATTTGTTCCTTTCCTCTTTTTGACCCTTCCTTGTCCTATTGTGGATGCTGCCTTCCTTTCTTTATTAAAAATTGTATTATCACTTCTATAATAATTTTTCTCCATGTTCCCCCCCTCAAAATCGCTATCTTTTTTGCTAACCTTGATTTAATGGCAATAATACAACCCTCTGCATGAAGTGAAAATGTAGCATAAATTCAAAATTTCTACATAAAATCTATCAGAGTGTAAAGTTCAATTACAGGCTCTGCAGTATGATTGTTCAAGTTCAGCTTTTAGCACCACTGCATGCTAGCGTTGACCTTGGGTGAGTGACTTAACTTCTCCATTCCTAACTTTCCTAACCTCAAAACAGCAATAATGATAGTACCTACTTCAGAGGGTTTTGTGAGAGTTAAGTGAGACTAGGCTCTGGCTGTGCAAGCACACACCAAATATTGTCTATTTATACTGCTATCATTTTAATTTAAAATTGTTCCCTATTAAAGTATCTAGATTCTCTTTAAGCATAATTCTCACCTAAGAAAATAATCACATATTTAAGAATCTATGAAAGGAGACAACTAGTTTGGTCACCTCATGCCTTGTCTAATAAAATCTTAAGACATAAAAAAATTTGAAAATCTAGAATAAAATATCAGAGAGTAAGAACGAACACACTTAAAAGTTGTTTGAAAGATGGAATATCCTAAGGCATTTTATCCACTCCCTTTCAAACCTCTCCTGTACTTCCCAACCCTTTATCTATTCCCCATAAACCATGATGATGCCATATAATGATTCTGAATTAAAATAGAAAAGCTCACCCTGAGCACTACAACTTAATTTTTCCAAGCTGCCATCAAGGAAGAATGAGTTTCAAACCTCCTGAACTTGAACTAATCCATTATACACTCTAGCTCAATGAGATAAAATTCAAAGCACATCTTTGGACATCAATCTAGGTAAGATTAAAGTTGCTTCAAGTACTTCTACTTGAGGTGAAAATTATGCCTTAAAATCCAAGTTTCTAGGTAAGCCTGTAATTGGCAAGTAGCCACTTACAAACTACTGTGCATGGTGCTTTCCTATTCTGAAATCTTCCTGCTATTGATATTTTGTAAATGAGAAATTGATCAAAAGAGTAGAAGAGCAAACTCAAATTCAGGTGTTCTATCTCAGTTGAACACGCCATGCTGTTTCCTCATCAATGTAAAACTGAACATATCCCAAGTGTCTCCCACATCACCCTACATATTTCACATTCTACACCAGAACCAGAGGAGTTATTGCGTCTAGACTTCCAGAAGTATTAATAGGGAAAGGCTAAGCAAAGATGATAGCTTTTGCTTCCAGATATAAACAGCAAAAAACCAAGACTATGAAAGGCAGGATGAGAAGGCAAGAAAAAACAAATAACAATAACTGACTCAGAGTTTAATTTCTCTTCCTAATATAGAGCCATTTACCTCTACAAAAACAAAACAAAACAAACAAAAAACACTCAGAAGTCAGATTTTATTAGAAAGATATTAAAATATTTTATTCAGTGGAAAATAAAATCTCATTTTGTGATCAGTCCCTCAAGGCCTCGACTATTCTTCTATCATTCCCTGATCTACTGAACATTCCAAAATCTAAGTTTAAATATTTCTTGGGAAATTAAAACCACAATGCCAAGGTAGTTCTTAAGGGATGGCATAATCCAACTCCTATTGCAAGTAGGGTGATATGGTTTGAGTCTGTGCCCTTACCTAAATCTCATGTTGAATTGTAATCCCCAATATTGGAGGTGGGGCCTGGTGGAAGGTGACTGAATTGGGGGTGGTTTCTCGTGATTTAACATCATCCCCCTTCGTGTTGTCATAGCAATAGTGAGTCAGTGAGCTGTCATGAAATCTGGTTGTACAGAAGGGTATAGCACCTCCTCCCTCTCTCTGTTTCTCCCGCTTCATCATGTAAGACGTGGCTGCTTCTCCTCTGCCTTAGGCCATGATTGAAAGTTTCCTGAAGTCTCTCTAGAAGCTGCTAAGCTTCTGGTACGGCCTGCAGAACCATGAGCCAATTAAACCTCTTCTTTAGAAATTACTCAGTCTCAGGTATTTCTTTACAGCAGTGCAAGAGTGGATTAATATATAGGGTTACTAGGGCCCAAAGCCATTAAATGCTGTTATGGGCTGAACTGTGTCCCCCCAAAAAAATCATGTTGAAGTCCAGATCCTTAGTACCTTAGAATAGGACTGTATTTGGAGATAGGGTCTTCAAAAAGGTAATTAAGTTGAAATCATTTCATATGGGTAGACCATAAACCAATGTGATTGTTGTCCTTATAAGAAGAGAAAATTTGGATGCAGACAGACACACAGGAAAAATGATGGCACAGATCCTTCCTCACAGCCCTCATTTGGAGGGCCATGGCACCTTGCTCTCAGACTGGCAGCTTCCAGGACTGTAAGACGTTAAATGTCTGTTGTTTAAGCTATGCAGGCTGTGGTACTTTGTTTCAGTAGCCCTAGCAAACTAATTGAGGTGGCTTATCTAACACTGTACAGTGATGAAAAACAAAGTCAGGATCAAAACCTATTGATTTGTGTGTGCTGATTCAGTAAAGTTGCGGAATACAAAATCAACACACACAAATCAGTAGGTTTGGATTCTGACTTTGTTTTTCATCACTGTACAACATAAGAGAAGCCACCTGCAACTTCCCATGGAAGTTTCTACCTCACTACTGCCTTGTAACTGACTCCCTGTTTTCACTCAATGTTCTCTTCCACAAAAATTTTATACTAGGTTCAACATCTTAAGGGCCGTGGTATACATATATACCGCTTATGCTAAACTCTTGTGAGCTACACTCCTGCATTCCCAACAAGACATTTTCATACAGATGCCTCAAGAGCTCAAAATCTCTAAAACCCAAATCAATTACTCCAAAATGTCAGTAAGGACCCTGTTTTGAACTCTAACAAGGTTTAGGTACAAGATCCCACTCCTTAGACAAGTTATCTAAGCTCTCTGAGCCTCAATTCCATATTTATAATATAGATTCTATAAACAACACAAATTCTATAAACTAAAAATTTTAAACTTCTTCAAAGGGATATCGTGTGAAGATTACACTGGATAACAGCCTTTTAAAACTGCGAAGTCTTAAAAGCAATTCTCCATGCAACCACAAACGATTTCTGTCTCTGGCGCCATTTTTTAACTCATTCAAACTCAAAACCATTGTCATTTCCCTCTGAATCTATAATCAATAATTCACCTAGCTCTGACATCTCTTTCTATACAATAACATTTTTGTTACTAACTTCTAAGAAACCCATAATTTCAAATCTATGCTATTTTGAATGACTGACTTATCAGCTTCCAGTTTCTTCTTCTAATCTATCATATGCAAATGATTTTTCTTCCTAATACACCTAGCTCAAAAGTCTTCAGAGGCTTTCTAACCCACAGAACAAGGTCCCACCTACACAGCCCTGCATTCTACAACACAACTGCAACTAAGAGCCAGTTCCTAAGCTCAGCTCATGGCTTAAAATGAAGTCATGTTGCCAGCCAAAGCCAGGTCTCAGTGTGCTAAGGATTCCCTGCATTCCCTGCTTCTCTGTTTCCTAAAATCTAACCTTTAATGAGCCTCAGGAGCTTGCCTCACACCCAGCCAATGTGAATAAGTAGATCATCAACAACTTCAATGTGATCCTACTTGCTTCTTCCCTTGGACCTCTCACTGATGGGCCCACTTGCCACACTGGATCCTTCAATACCATTACAAACTTTCTTGCCACCTTGTACCAAGACTAGCAACAACAGTAAGGTTAGGTTGATTAATTCCAGTGAACGCCCTGCATACCAGGGATCCTGCCTGCTGGTCAGTTTCATTCTTCTTCTGGTTCCTTCTTAGCCCAGTAAAGTAAACCTACTTATCCTAAAAGTTATTAAACTGAACTGAAAAGTTCCCACTAATAAAAAAACGATATTTGATTCTCCTGGAATAGAAAAAATTTCCTATGCAGATAATAAAGCAAAGAACTATTTAATTTCATAAGAATTAAAATCTTATATGTAGCAAATAACTACATTATAAAAGAAGTTTTAGAAAATAACAGACGAGGAAAATATCACCACATAAATGACCCTAATATATAAAGAATGTCTATATTATCTTCTTTCCAATAAGAAAAAACAATAAAAGTACATTAAAGGATAGAAACAAAGAAATAAAGACTAGAAATTCAAACGACTAATAAGACGGCATGACATATGACATATCCCCATTTTTAAGGGCTTTCCTTAAAAATCATCAATAGTGAGTAATGTTAAACAAATATGTATCTAAGAACTCTATAAATAGTAGCAGACATATAAAACTCCTCAGTTACCTAAATAGCTTTACCATCAAGGCATAGCAGTTTTATTCCACATCTGAGCATACAGTAGAATGGCCTTGTTTCATTTAACATGACTTGATATGACTGCAGGAGGTACTGATTTTTAAATTTCAGCTTACATATTCCAACAAAAGATACAGTCGTGTAATTTTAAAACAGCATATTCAGATGTGTATAATATTTAAATAGCTATGGGGACCATAGAAACACAAAAGCAAAAACAAGGAAAAGTGCCTACCTTCCCTGATAGCTGTGAAAGGTGTCCCTTCTTCTTCTTGCAGCCTAATCACCTTCAGAGCTACCAACTTCCCATTTACCCTGCAACAAATGAAAGAAGAGGCAAGTGACTCCATGAAAATATGTGCCCATTATAGTTCAAATTGTCTTCCTTATAATTTATTTATATAAGTAAATAAATTCACTTTTATGCTAAAAATGTCAGTGACTCAATTATACAGCCAAAGCAAGATTAGTTTTAATAAGGCTCGGAATTCTATATCATCATTATAAATATTCACCATTTTAAATATTCATACTTGCATAGGCCAAGATTTAACTGAAGTTTTCTGTGATTCACTGTGTTCCTTCCAGAATGAAACTAGTATTTAACCAAATCACCACCCTTGGCAATTATTCTCAGATTAATTAAAAATGAAGCAATCAAAAATAACTCCGTTCTTGGTTTCCCCAATAGCTCCTTCTTTGTTTCTTCTGCTGAAATGTCTTCATTTTTAGTCTTTAGCTAGGTCATTCAATTCCCAAGGACAGAAACTTAGAAACTTGACTCTCTCACTCTCTCGCTCTCTCTCTCTCTGCCCCAACAACACCCATTCCCATTTTTTTCCTTTTTTTTTTTCCTTTTTACTACAGCCTCCTAAAATTAAATTTGGTCTAGTTGTGTTTTATATTACAGTATGTCATCAAAAAAGTTATGAATATTTTACCATTACAAGATTACATAAGACCTATCCAAAGCAGATGGTCCTTCCAGACACATTCTAAATATGGATTGGCTCCAATTAAAAGTAAGATTGTGCTATGGAGATATCTTTTTATCCAGTCAATTCTGTCATCAATCAAAGACATGACTATCTATATTAGCCCCCCTCCTTGAGTGTTCTATTTTCTACCTACACTGGGCCTAGAAGCATACTTTATTTGGTTTGTTTGTTAACTAAAATAGGACAAAACAAAACCACATATATAATTCTCAGTAGATTGGTTTCAGGATCCCCTTTGATACCAAAATCAGAGAGTGTGTAAGTCTATTATATAAAATACTGTAGTGTTTGCATAAAACCTATGTATACGCACCCATACACTTTAAATAATCTCTGGATTACTTATAATACCTAATACAATATAAATACTATGTAAATAGTTATTATACTGTATTTTTATGCATATAATTTTAATTGTTACATTATCTGTCTTTTTCCCAAATATTTTCAATCGAAAGTTGTTTAATTTCCAGATGCAGAAACCTTGAATATGGAGAGCCGACTATATCAAAAATGCAAAAGGTGCAGGACATATAGATTTCCATATATATGTATCACATATATGTACACATAAATATAAACATATACACACATAACACAAATGGTAGTGTACAATATAGAGTATACTCTATATTGTTTATGTCACTTAATAATATATTTCGGTGACTTCCTTATAAATCCATAGAAAACTGCCTTTTGTTTTCAAAAACCACAGGGTGTTCTTATGTATGAGTAGAGCACACTACATTTAACCCCAGTCCTCTATTGATAGTTATTTAGCTTGTTCCCAAATTTTGTTACTACAATGACACAACAGGTATTCTTGTACATGTAATTTCATCTTTTAAAAATAGGTCTGTAAGATAAAATTCCTAAAAGGACAATTGCAAGGTCAAAGGTATGTGCATTTCTAATTTCCAATTCTGATAAATACTGGAAAATCATCCAAAATAGAGGAGACGATACCAATATAAATATTTGGTATCCTTTCCTATAGCAAATAGAGTTCCTTTACCTCTCCTCCTTCACCTAGGCTACATGTTCTCAGTGTCTGATTTTGCCAATCTAAGAGGTCAAAAATGGTTTCTTGCTGTAATTTAAATGGCTACCAAAGATATCTAGAGTATAAAGAACTAGTAAAGGAGAACTTAGTGGGCCTGAGAATCCAGTGTCTGAGTCTGAAATAATTTGAATGTCTCTTTTTTAAACCTACATCTATTTTGTCTGTTTTTGCTCTAAAACTGTCATAGACATAAAACCCAAAATGCCCAGGAATTCATCATAGTTGAACCATCCTAGTGGCATTTCTCATTGAACTGATTGTTGAAATACATTATTACTGGTTACAGTAATGGGATAGGGACACCTGATTATAAGGCTCCGCAATGTACCATCTCCTCAAGGTTAGGAACTGTGTTTCTTTTTCCTCCAGTTTTAGCACAGAGGACAGGCCTGCTGCTTTTCTGTTCTTCAACCTCTTCTCCTGAGTATATTTTCTTGATTTTTTCTAATCCTGTTTTGTGCTCTAAGGACCCAGGTACAGGCAAAAAAGTTACTATACTCATGGGGTTCGGCTGGAGACTGTACCTTGTACTCTTCACTCTGTCTTTCAGGACTAAGCACTTTGGCGGGGCTTGAGGTTGGGATGCAGTCAGTGCTGACATTTGCATAAATTTTTCTCAGCCCAGTTGAGCTCATCACTGGCTCCCTGAGGAGGCAGTAAGTGATTCCAGGAACTGCTTGGAATTTTCCCCTAATTTACGGATATTTTCCCCTCACCCATAAAACACACACACACAACCTTTTTCTTGCAAAGTTTTCCAGTTCTCTTGAGAGTATTAACTTGTATGGATCATGCACTGTGAACTGAGTTCTGGAATATAGGGACCGCATGCTTCCATAGGTTGTGTTCTTAAAGCACATTCTCAGGCATGAAACTACGATTGCCCTATAATACACTGAAAGGACACCAGCCTTTAATTGAATCAACACTTATTTCTAAAGTGCAACTACACATGGATTCCCCTAAGTAACTTCATTAGCTAATTTGTATTATTTTTGAGTTGAAAAAGGTTTTTGAAAATATTTTCTATAACTGCATAAAAAAACAAGACCTAGGTTCATGGAATTCAAATTCTGAATTCTCCATGAATTGAACCTCCAAGTGTTTGTCTTGAATAAGTTATGATCATCTAAATAGTTCACAACACTGAGATTTTATGTATTACATGATTTGAAGCTATAATTTCCTTAAAATGTATACTACACAGTAAGTTCCAGAAATGAAAGAACTTTTTCTGCTTTATAAACTGTTATGTGCCCAGTATCTAGACCTTCTTTGCACAAAGTAGATTCTCAAAATATTTCACTGAATGAATATTGATGCTGCTATAATAGTATACTGATATTTTCCTCAACATACCTGCAAAATAAGTCCAGAATGAATCATTAAAAGTATTATTTCCAAAAAATTTCAAAATTTTCAAAATTTTATAAAGCTTTCAACATCTACTTTCATGTTGGGTTTAAATGTTTATTTTCTTTTTATAAATAAAAGGTGTGTGGTCTCTTTGTGTTTAATACATCTACATATAGAAAATTTTTCATTTTCTTTAAATTTTAGAATTTGTAGAATGCTTTGTTAATTAACCTTTTTGCACCCAGCAGACATGTTTCAAAACACTCACTAACCTTTAATAATCTGAGCACAGATCACTAATCAGCATCTCCCTTTTCCACGATTGCTTCATTGGTTTCCTATTAAGAATCATATTGATTACCGAATTGCTCTTTAACCTAAGAGTCATTGTGACTTTCTCCTTTCCTAATTAGTTTTTCTCTACATGTCTCAACCCTCAGCAACTAGTGAATCTCTCAGTTTTAAAGCCTAGTAAAAATGTTAAGCCACTGGGTCTACTTTTAGAAAAGGTACCAGTGGAAAAAATAACATTAAGAAACTTTAGGCACTGGGTCTGAGAAACTCTGGGCAAGCTCGCAGAGTTGACTCCCCAGGTGATGCCAGGCACATCTCAGGCTAGAGTACAGAGGTGTCATCATAGCTTACTGCAGCCTCGAACTCCTTGGCTAAAGCAGTCCTCCCATCTCAGCCTCCTGAGTAGCTAGGACTACAGTCCTTCCTATATGAAATGAAACAGAGAAAATCCAAGATGGCCAAATAGGAACAGCTCCGGAGTGCAGTTCTCAGCAAGAACAACACAGAGGGTGAGTGCTCACTGCATTTCCAAACAAGTTTTCGCTGCCCACAGACCAGGAGACTCCCAGGTTGAAAAGCGCCATGAGTTTTCAGCACGGCTGGTGCCGTGGGTTGGTGTACAGAAACTCACACAAATCTGGGTGGCCGTTTCAACTGATGCCTGAAACGCCTGGGAGACAGAGCCGCCCATTCAAAGGGTGGGGGTTGAGACAGGGAGCCAGGTGATCTGGCTTAGCGGGTACCACCCTCACAAAACAAGCAATCTGAAATGAGTTTCACAACAAGCGCAGCTGGACCCAGGACAGTCCAGCTCAGTGGGGGAAGGGCATCTGACGCTACTGAGGCAGTCCATCACTACCAAGGCAGTTCAAACAGCAGCTGGGCAGAGCCTGCAGCAGCTCAGCAACGCCTCTGCTAGCAGACTGAGACTAGACTACTCCATGTGGGGCAAAGCATCTCTGAAAAAAGGCAGCAGCACATCAGGAACTTATAAATAAAGCCGACCTTCCTAGGTCAGAGCACCTGGGAAAAGAGGCGGTTATGAGTTCCGCTGCGGCAGACTTAAAGATACCTGCCCCGCAGCTCTGCACAGAACAAGGGAGCTCCCAGCACAGCATGTGAGCTCCCAGAAGGGACAGACTGGCTCCTTAAGCAACTCCCCAATCCCTGTATACCAAAAGAGACACCTCATAAAGGAGAGTTCAGGCTGACATCTGGCAGGTACTCTTCTGGGAAGAAGATAAAAGGAGAAGAAACCGGCAGCAACCCTTACTGTTCTGCAGCACCCATGGGTGATCCCCAGGCAAGCAGGGTCTGGAGTGGACCTCCAGCAGTCCTGCAGCAGAGGGGCCAGACTGTTAGAAGGAAAACTAAGAAACAGAAGGAAATAGCTTCAACACCAACAAAAAGACGTCCACTCAGGGACCCCATCTGAAAGTCACCAACTACAAACACCACAGGTGGATAAAGCCACTAAGATGGGAAGAAACCAGTGCAAAAAGGACGAAAACACCAAAAACCAGAACATCTCTCCTCCTCCAAGGGATCACAATTCCTCACCAGCTAGGGATCTAAGATGAATGGAGAATGAATCTGATGAACTGACAGAAACGGGCTTCAGAAGGTGGGTAATAACAAACTCCTAAGAGCTAAAAGAACATGTGCTAACCCAATGCAAAGAAACTAAGAATGTAGAAAAAAGGTTAAATGAGATGCTAACTAGAATAAACAGCTTAGAGAAGAATATAAAAGACTTGATGGAGGTGAAAAACACAGCATGAGAACTTCACAAAGCATACATAAGTTTCAATAGCTGAATCAACCAAGCAGAAGAAAGGATATCAGAGATTGAAGATCAACTCAATGAAATAAAATGAGTAGGCAATATTAGAGAAAAAAGAGTGAAATGAATGAAGCCTCCAAGAAACATGGGATTATGTGAAAACACCTAATCTATTTTTGATAGGTGTACCTGAATATGACAAAGAGAATAAACCCAAGCTGAAAAACACTCTTCAGGATATCATCCAGGAGAACTCCCCCAACCTAGCAAGGCAGGCCACATTCAAGTCTAGGAAATACAGAGACTACCACAAAGATATTCCTCAAGAAGAGCAACCCCAAGGCACATAATCGTCAGATTCACCAGGATTGAAATTAAGGAAAAATGCTAAGGGCAGCCAGAGAGAAAGATCGGGTTACCCACAAAGGGAAGCCCATCAGACTCACAGTGGATCTCTCCTCAGAAACCCTAAAAGCCAGAAGAGAGGGGGGACCAATATTCAACATTATTAAAGAAAAGAACTTTCAACCTAGAATTTCATATCCAGCCAAACTAAGCTTCATAAGTGAAGGAGAAATAAAATCCTTTATAAACAAGCAATTGCTCAGAGATTTCATCACCACCAGGCCTGCCTTACAAGAGCTCCTGAAAGAAGCACTAAACAAAGAAAGGCTGATTCAACATACAGAAGTCTATAAACGTCATTCACCACATACAAAGAACCAAAGACAAAAACCACATGATTTTCTCAATAGATGCAGATGAGACCTTCCACAAAATTCAACAGCCCTTTATGCTAAAAACTCTCAATAAACTAGGTATCAAAGGAACATACCTCAAAATAATAAAAGCTATTTACAACAAACCAACAGCCAATATCATACTGAATGGGCAAAAACTGGAGCACTCCCTTTGAAATCCAGCACTAGACAAGGATGCCCTCTCTCACCACTCCTATTCAATATAGTATTGGAAGTTCTAGCTAGAGCAATTAGGCAAGGAAAAAAAAAGGATACTCAATTAGGAAAGGAGGAAGTCAAATTGTTTCTAGCAGACAACATGATTGTATATTTAGAAGACCCTATCATCTCAGCCCAGAATCTCCTGAAACTGATAAGCAACTTCAGCAAAGTCTCAGGATACAAAATCAATGTGCAGAAATCACAAGCATTTCTATACACCAATAACAGACTAACAGAGAGCCAAATCATGAGCGAACTGCCATTCACAATTGCTACAAAGAGAATAAAACACTGAGGAATACAACTAACAAAGGATGTAAAGGACTTCTTCAAGGAGAACTACAAACCACTGCTCAAGGAAATAAGAGAGGACACAAACAGATGGAAAAACTTTCCATGCTCATGGTTAGGAAGAATCAATATTGTGAAAATGGACATACTGCCCAAAGTAATTTATAGGTTCAACACTATCCCCGTCAAGCTACCAATGACCTTCTTCACAAAACTAGAAAAACACCACCTTAAACTTCATATACGTAGAACCAAAAGAGAGCCTGCATAGCCAAGTCAATTCTAAGCAAAAAGAATAAAGCTGGAGGTATCATGCTACCTGACTTCAAACCACACTACAAGGCTACAGTAATCAAAACAGCAGGGCACTAGTACCAAAACAGAGATATAGACCAATGGAACAGAACAGAGGCCTCAGAGGCAATACCACACATCTACAACCATCTGACCTTTGACAAACCTGACAAAATCAAGAAATGGGGAAAGGATTCCCTGCTTAATAAACGGTGTTGGGAAAACTGGCTAGCAACGTGCAGAAAGCAGAATTTGGACCCCTTCCTGACACCTTACACTAAAATTAACTCCAGATGGATTAAAGACTTAAACATAAGACCTAACACCATAAAAACTCTAGAAGAAAACCTAGGCAAAACCATTCAGGACATGGGCATAGGCAAGGACTTCATGACTAAAATACCAAAAGCATTGGCAACTAAAACCAAAATAGAAAAAATGGGACCTAATTAAATGCCAGAGCTTCTGTACGGCAAAAGAAAAAATCATTAGAAGTGAACTGGCAACCAACGGAATGGGAAAAACTTTTTGCAATCTACCCATCTGACAAAGGGCTAATATCCAGAATCTACAAAGAACTAAAACAGATTTACAAGAAAAAAACAAACCCATCCAAAAGTGGGTGAAGGATATGAACAGACACTTTTCAAAAGAAGACATATATGAGGCCAAAAAACATGAAAAATGCTCATCATCACTGATTATTAGAGAAATGCAAATCAAAACCACATTGAGATACCACCTCACACCAGTTAGAATGGTGGCCATTAAAAAATCTGGAGACAACAGATGCTGGAGAGGATATGGAGAAATAGGAACACTTTTACGCTGTTGCTGGAAGTGTAAACTAGTTCAACCATTGTGGAAGACAGTGTGGCAATTCCTCAAGGACAAAGAAATAGAAATTCCATTTGACCCAGCAATCCCATTACTGGGTATATACCCAAAGGATTATAAATCATTCTATTATAAAGACACATGCACATGTATGTTCATAGAGGCACTGTTTACAATAACAAAGACCTGGAACCAACCCAAATACCCATCAACAATATACTGGACAAGGAAAATGTGACATATATACACCATGTAGTACTATGCAGCCATAAAATATTATGAGTTCATGTCCTTTGTAGGGACATGGATGAATCTGGAAACCATCATTCTGAGCAAACTGATATAAGAACAGAAAATCAAACCACATGTTCTCACTCACAGGTGGGTGTTGAACAATGAGAACACAGGGACACAGGGAGGGGAGCATCACACACTGGGGTCTGTTGGTGGGGGTAAGAGAGGGACAGCAGGGGGATGGGGAAGTTGGGGAGGGATAACATAGGGAGAAATGCCAGATGTAGGTGACAGAGGGATGGAGGCAGCAAACCACATTGCCATGTGTGTACCTATGCAACAATCTGGCATGATCTGCACATGTACCCCAGAACCTAAAATACAATAAAAAATTTAAAAAAAGAAATTTTAAAATATTCTACTTTTGTGCATGTATATTTCAAATCTTTTTTTATTTGTTTGTTTTTGAGGCAAGGTCTCACTCTGTTGCCCAGGCTAGAGTGCAGTGTCATGATTATGGCTCACTGTAGCCTCCATCTCCTGGACACAAGAGATTCTCCTACCTCAACCTCCAGAGTAGCTGAAACTACAGAGTTATGCCACCACATCAGGCTAATTCTTTAAAATATTATTTAGAGAAAGGGCCTCACTATGTTGCCCAGGCTAGTCTTGAACTCCTGAGCTCAAGTGATCCTCTTGCCTCACCCTCCTAAAGTGCTGGTGTGAACCACTGCGCCCACACTTATTTTAAAGTTTAGTATGGCCTGAAATATTTGAAAGTCTAAGTTACTAACTCATTTACAAAATGGAAGGTTTTAAAGATATCAAAGAAGATATATTACTGTATGAAAAACAAAATGAACATTGTGTCTTCTAATTATCTTGTGAATTTAACCTATTTTATGAAAGCTTAACACATAATTCAAACATTGATTTAAATAACTTGAAATAATTGCAAAAATCAAATTGAATCAATAAATTAGAGCTGTTTTCAGAAAAACATTGAAGATCCCTCTTTAACAAGGCTTATTAATTAAATCAAAGTCTAATGAATAGAAGGCAATCAGGGTTTGATTGCCAGTGGATACATTAATTCAGGTAAATAGCATGATGAAAGAAGGGCTCTAAATTGTGCTAATATTAACATCGTACGTTCTACTGCAGTTACTGCCAAATTTGCCTGTAGTTGCTTTAGGCTATATAGAGAGGCATTTTATCTCAAAGATTCTTTATGCTTATTCTTCTATTTTTCCAATAACTGTCATTCCCAGCTTGGCCCAAAGGAGCCGTGACTCATAGCTTTAGTCTGCCCACCACACATCAAGAGCTCCAAAGTGCTGTACCAGGAAGAACTGCATTGGGTGGGGGTGGCGAGAATATCTCCATGCACAGGGACATGGAGACATTGGGTAGCCAGGTACAGCCAGGTTGAAAGGGGATCCAACTTTCAAACTGTTTCTAAGCACAAAGCACAAATCCAAATCTGTCCATTTCAGAAACTTTGTCCACACATCTGTGTGCCCTAAGTTTGTAAATATAAAATTTTCTTGTGGAAGTAAAGCAAGATCTAGAAGCTTAAAATAAAGAAAGCAGCCTATTTAGTTTTTCAACCATTCATTCATTTGTTCATTTAACGTTTTGCAAACGCAATAAAGGAAAACTCCCCACTTAGCTCAAAGTACATTTTCCAGTTTCAAAAGATGATGCTCAGAAAGAACTTTCTTAAGGACAAAATTCTCAAAGGAAAGCCTAAAAGTCTTCTACTCCATTAGTTACTTCAAATTAATAGAATAACTTAGCACAAGAAAACAAAATTACAAATATTATCTGGTCATCTTTGAAAATAGTGTCCATGTGCTAACACCTAGAAGAAATTATATCTAGAGAATCTGAAGGAAATTAAAGCAATATGCCCAAAATAAATTTAATATACTCTGGGAAATTTAATATATTCTACTTCTCTCTTCCATTATGATTTTGTCTCAAGAGAAATTGCAAAGGAAAATAATATCAAGTACACACAGATACAATGCTCTTGTTTCCTTGCTGTATTAGTCTAGAGGCAATAGAAGGAAATGTAGATACTACGGAGGAAATGAGTAACAGTAGAAAGCTGGAGTGTAAAAAGGGCAATATTTTTGGAAGAATTTATACATTTTTGGCAATGTTATAGAAAATATTTAAAATTATACTAATAGTGTTTCATTTATTAATTCCCTCTTTAAATGCTAGTTAAAATGCTGACTATACTGTATTACATACATTATTTCAAAAATTACATTTAACCAAATATTCATGACATCATTACTGTCACCTAAATTCAATTTTTATTCATATGTGAATAAGGAGTCATCTTAATACTGTTTAACATTTACTATTCAGGAATATCCTAAAAGTGTTAACTACTATACTTTATTCTTAAAAAAATAAATTAGAATTTCAAAGTCAACTGTCACTAATTATACCCTGTCCTCATCTATATCAAAGCAATATAGAGAGAACTGGAAGACTAAAACTAGTTTGTCGTAATTTCTTTTTTAAAAATTTATGGACACATAATAGTTGCACATATTTACAGAGTACATGTGATATTCTGACATAGCGTACAATGTGTAATGATCAAACTACGGTAATTGAGGCATCCACTATCTCGACCATTGATTTCCTTTCTTTTGAATAGATACAGCCAGGAGTGGGATTTCTGGATCATATGGTAGTTCTAGTTTTTTGAGGATCCTCCATACTGTTCTCCATAGTGGCTGTACTAATTTACATTCCCACCAACAGCATACAAGCATTCCCCTTCCTCCACATCCTCATCGCTATTTGTCACTGCCTGTCTTTTGGATAAAGCCATTTAAACTGGAGTGAGATGGTATCTCACTGTGGTTTTGATTTGTAATTATCTGATTTTTAATGATGTTGGGCATTTTTTCATACAACTGTTGGCTATGTGTATCTCTTCTTTTGAGAAATGTCTATTCAGATGTTTTCCCCATTTCTAAATCAATCTTTAGAGATTTGGGGGGATTTTTTTGGCTGTTTTTTGTTTTCTATTTGTTTGACTTCCTTATGTGTTTTGGTTATTAATCTCTTATCTGTTGAATAGTTTGCAAGTATTTTCTCCCATTCTATAGGCTGTCTCTTCACTTTGTTGATTGTTTGCTTGTAGAAGCTTACTACTAAAAGAAGACATTGAGGAGTGCTTCAGGACGTTGGTCTGGGCAAATATTTCAGTAAAACCTCAAAAGTACAACAAATCAAGCACAAATGGACACATTAATTTCTTTTTGAATAAAATCCAAAGACTAATAAAACAATATTACAGTGGCTATTTATTAGTATTTGACTAGCAATGCAAAAATGTTTAATGCAATGAGAAAATGGCATATCTAATCAACAACTATTACCTATAAAAAAGAACTGATTGCTACTAAAGCATGATTCATCATTATCAACGCTTTATCAAATGTACAAACTCATACTTTGAAAAATAATATTAGAGTGGCACGTAATGTTCATAGGAAAAAATTATGTACATTTCAACAATTTTAAGCCACTGAAATGTGCACCTTTCTAAAAATAAAATCTGTCAACAAAGGATTTTAGGGACTTATCATTTTGCAATTAAAAGTAACCTCAGTAATCATCCAGGCTAAGGAGACAGAAAAGATCTTCACTGGCTTAATGGTCTATCCTTGTATTCTCACTGCCTGGAACAAAGTAGTGCCCAAAAGACTTTGATGGAACCCAAACTCCTCTATAAAAATCCAAATTATTTAGTTCTTCCCTGTGTTGAGAAAAAAATGCTTCCTTTAAGTTCTACCCTCTGATTCAAGTTCTGAATCCACAGACTAAAGTAGGTCCTCTTCTATAAGACAGCCTTTTACTTAATGAAATATTAATATCCCACCCCTTATTCAATAAATATTAACTGAGAGACTATGAATCTGTGTGTGGGATAAAGGATAAACAATACAGCCAAGTCCCCCCATTTAAGGAGCCAATAGTCTAGCCAAGGAAACAGGCACAGAACACCTAATTACAAAAATGACTGAGGCATGTCAAAGGGAGTCCAAAGGCCCCCATTTGTCAAATGAGATAATTTGTGCACTAATAAAATAATACCTGCAATTTAAAGATACAAAGTATGTTTAAATTTATAAGTTTTAAAATAAAACCAAAAAAAAAACCTCATTGGTCATTTTGGAGGGTATTATAGAATCATTTCACTACTTAAAAACCTTCTAAATTCAGAATATATCAAGCATTTTCCATCCCTTTCATACTCTTTCATATATACTATACCTCAATATAATTAAATATTGTAGGTTTGAAAAAGTTTCTCTATAGATGCACTGCATGCAACAAGTAAAGAAGGAAAGACAGAATTTGAATACCACCATTTTGCTAACCATAATCACTTAGTAGATTATCAACAGTTAGATTATGTCCAAGTTTAAATCTAGCTACTTATTTAAAGGGCATAAGGGAACAAGTTGAATAACACCATTAGGAAACAATAAGGAAAATCCAGACTTGATAAAGCTCTATAAAAGAAATGAATCTATTTCTTCAACAAATTGATTTCAAGGAGGAAAAAAAGGCAAGGTAGGAGAACCCATAGACTAAAGATTGACATGTAACTGCAATTCATTGCAATGTACAGACTAAATTTTTCTGGATTCAAACAAAGTGTATTTTAACACTGTATAGTTGATATTAAGGAACATTTAATTTTCACATGTTATCATACAGTATTGCCATGTGTTTTAAAACACAATGCTTATCTTTCCAAGAATAAAACTAATATAAAATAATATAAGATCCTGGGTTTCTTTCAAAATAATTGCAGAGAATGAATGTAGATGAAATGGTCAGTCATGAGTTGCCAATATTTGAGTCTGGGTGATGGCTTCATGGAAGTTTATTATGACCATTCTCTCTACTAGTTATTTTCTATAATAAATTCTTTGTTAAAGAATATAATGTGAATTGGTATAAATGTGATGAGGGAAATTGCAGCATACTATTATACTATATAAAAGAAATAGGGAGGCTAGGCAGGAAGATTGATTCTGGCCATGAGTTGGAGTCATGCCTGGGCAACATAGCAAGACCCCTTCTCTCTACAAAATATTTAAAAAATAGCTGAGCATGGTGGCACATGCATGTAGTCCCAGCTACTTAGGATGCTGAGGTTGGAGAACCACTACAGCCCAAGAGTTCAAGGTTATAGTGAGTTATGATTGTACCACTGCACTCCACCCAAGGCAAAAGAGCATGCCCATCTCTTAAAAAGGAGAAAAGAGAGACAGCAAATAAAGAGACAAAAGAGAGGAAAAGAGACAGAGTAAAGGAAGGAAGGAAGGATAGAAGGAAGGAGGGAAGGGGATGGGGGGGGAAGGATTGGAAAAGAAAAGAGAATCTAGTTTTAGATTCCACAGGAAAGGATGAAGCTGAAAAAAGAATAAGCCAAGGACATTCCAGGCAGATAAAACAACCTGCACAAAAACTCTGAGGGAGAGAACATGATGTGTTAAACAAAAATGAAGAAGGGAAGGAAGGAAGGAAGGAGGGAAAGAAAAGAGGGGTGAGGAAAGGTAGAGCTAGTGAGATGTTGGCAGAAGAGCTAGAGAGGACAGGAGCCAGATCATGAAGGGCTTTCTGAGCTGCAGAAAGGACTGATACAAAAAACACTGAAAGATCTTAAGAAGGGTAAAAGCGTGATTAACTTCTATGTCTGCAGCTAAGTCGCAATGGTGTGGAGAATTCCTGAAGGAGCACACGGTGGGAGCAGGAAGGGCAGTTAGAAAGCTGTTGTGGGGCTCCAACACCAGCTTCTCACTGCCTCTCCTCCTTCACCTGGTCTCTCCAAAACGGAAGTCTCCCTTTCACTATTAACATTCAAAAGTTTTTCAACTATTTTGATTATCCTCACAGTCTTAGCTGCAAGCTTCTTGATAAGTATCAGCTGATTAATTCCTTTTTCAATGTAATTGCCAGAGTCTATGCACTACTACACGTTGTCTGATAAGTGCTGAGGGGACTGTGATAGCACCCTGTTCCAATCTGGAAACTCAATTTGTGCTAATTTGGCTTATGCAGGTATTAAACTGTGATAGTCACAAAACCCAGTAAACTCATACTGATCTTGCCACTGATTGAAATCCCTGAGTTTTCTACATGGGTCCTAAAATCACACCATCCCTAACTTACCCTACACCTAATAATTCACTTTTTCAATATGATTTCAGGAGTTTAATTTATCCCAAATAATAAAATTCCAACTCTTCAGCAACCACCATCTGCTCATGCCTTTCCTGTAAATTCCAATTGGATTTACAACAGGCATTGGCCACTCACTCTTGTAGGTGTCCTCCCCCCAAGTATGAGTGAAAACACTAAACAGAATAAGGTCCAGGGCAGTACTCTTTGAAACCACACTTTTGACCCCCACCCCATCCACCTGTTGGGAGACTAGGCTTCATTAACACACACACTCTCTCTATTCTCTCCTTCCTCTTTCTCTTTTCACTTTCAAACACTCCTATCCAGTCCTTGCTCTCCATGGCCACTCTCTCCTAGATCACTGCCCTGTCTGCTCTACCTCTGGACTGTGCTGGGAAATTCCTACCACAATTCCTGGCACACACTTAGGGCTCAGTGGTGAACAAATGAGCCAAGTCCTTAACATGTAAAAGAGATTCTGAAACAGCACTTTATTAGAAACCTTACTATTCCTAGGTACAGCTAAGCAGCCTGTTTTAGATCCACCACCAGCAACAGCACATCATCCAACTGCCTATAACCCTCTTATCTACCAGAACATAACTGGGAACATTTAGCAACATTTTAAATATAAGCAGATATATAATAGCTGCAGTGTTCTGCCAGTCTACTAGTTTAAAAATCTGATCCTAACAAGAAATTAAGGTTAAGTAGGACTTTTGTTTTTACTAACTTCTTGCCACTATTTTGCTTTATCATTATTCAGAAACCATTTGAACAATATTTTCATTAGAGAAGGAGGAACAAGAAGGATGTGCAAGGAGAATGTCACACCATTTCCTTCAGTTCTGGTTCACAGATTTATTATCTTCTCTAAAGGTTTGGACATCTCAAGACTGCTAATGCCTCTCCAATTTTTCATAGTTCCTCAAAGATCACTGACAGTAATGAAATAATCTCAACTCTAAATTTCTTTAAAATTCTGTGAAACAGTCATCTCAAGTCTTAAATCAGAACTCCATAGAGAACCAAAGCACTATCAAATGTCCTAAGACATTTGTTAATTAAATCCATATCTCTATTTGTTCTGTGCTTTCGTGCCTGAAACTAACTCTGCTTGGAAACAATGTAAGGAGGTGACTGCTTACACTTGTTCTACCACCTTTCTACCCCGGTGACCCCGTATGTGTGAACTTTAAAGCCGCACTCACCCTCGGTTTCCAATTCTTCCACTTTCCTCATTGAGATGAATTGTGCTTACCTGCTTTGATGTTCGGTTGTTCGGTTTTGAGAGACTTTTACCATCCATTTTGATACATTAACCTTCTGGAGTTTTACGACTGTGGATTGTGTATTTCTCAGGACCTTGAAGAGAAATACCTCCTAGATGCAAGGAGCTGTTCTAAGTGGAACAAGAAGTAACATGCATACAGCCCTTAAGGAGATTACCAGCTAACAGAGAAGACAGCGAAGTACCAAGCAACCAAAATGCATAATGAAAGAAGGAAAGTTTCTAAAGAAAAGCAAGGCAAAGTTATCAAGGATCAGGAATGGAAGAATTGCTAACACATCAAGAGAAGACAAAGCACAGGAAAAATCCCCAAATCATCCACATGCTAAAGGTAGTTGGCTGCACATACTCTTGAAATTACTAGAGAAGGGCCGTGTTTGATGAGATGGGATGGTTTCATGAAAAATAAGTAAAATGTAGTTCCTTATGAGGAATTTTTCAGATTGATTTTTCACACATACTGAGATTTGTAACCTACTATGTTAATTAGTTCCATAAGTTTTTATACATAAACATATAATACCCAAATGTACCATATAATACCCACATACACTGAAAACTACAAATGAAGCAATTCTGTGAGGGCAAACAAACAGCAGATAACAAAAATGAAGAAGAAGGAAGAAAGGGGGAAGGAAGAGGAAGACAGGTAGGAGGAAGGTAGGGGAAGAAAGAGGAGGAGGAAGAGGAAAAGGAGAAGAGGAGGAGAAGGAATTTTATTGTTTTTCTCTATTCCTACTTTCAGCACATTTGTCTGGAGAAACACATTACTGAGGTCTTTGAAAAGGCTGTATTTTACATTTCTAGAGCAATCAAATTTTCTCCTTCTGAGGTCAAGTTGCCACTTCAAATAGATTTGTATTTGTAGTAGCTTTTTTTCCCACAGAAACTGTTTCAGAAAAGCAGAAAAGAAATGAATACACTTCTTGATATTATCACTTTTCCTCAGTCTTTGATACTTATTACACTCTGGCTAATTCTTACATACCACATCTCATGCTATATCTTAAAATCAAAGTCAAATCCATCCATTCATAATTTTATTTTTAAAAGCCAAATGCAGCATCACGATGAGAGTGAATCATTGCATGAGCTAGGATTAAAGAAAAGCAGATAAATCTGATGCTCAACTTTACAGCATTTCAAGCCTCCTGGTCCAAAGATGTGTTTAAAGCATGCTGTTCCTGTTTCTCTAGCAGAGTCATAAATGCCCCCCTTTCTCTAGTAGAGGCATACACATCCATCATCATACAAGAAGAGTCAAGTTTCCACTCTTGTGAAAAAAGCATCTCCAAAGAAGTGAAATGAGATGCACCAAAAGTCACATCGTTGATTCACCACCATGAGGCTCTGAGGAGTCCCCAAGTACTCATTGCCAAATAGTATCAACCACAGAGATCTTGCATGTCACATTCAAAAATAGCCATATGAAATTAAGTTAACCTTAAAAGAGCAGGAGAAAGCAACTAAAGCAGCCCTCGAGTGTCATTAAGGCAGGGGTATTCAGAGTTCAGAGTCTTCTCCACCCATTCTAACAGAGACCAAAACACGCATACACACCCCTCAAGTTTAAGTTATAACCACGATATTGAGCTAGTATTTTCTTTTTCTGGTTTGCCTGCAAATGCCCTTGGAGAGGAAATAAAGAAAATTTAACAGTAGCCTGGTAAAAGTAATAGAGAGATATTAAGACAAGAGGATTATGAGTGATTCTTATCTTCCCCAATAAAAATGTATTACTTTCATACTTATAGGGAATGTTACTGTTGAATATATTCAATATGAAATTAAAAATAACATCAAGAAAAGCCAAATTTATTTCCTTTAAGGCTTTTATGACAAAAAGGATCAGAGAACAATGCTATATGGCACCACTGATTACCTGAATCCAAAGGGCTGTTCTTCTAAAAATAAGGATGTCACTAAAAATGAACTGTCTTATAGGCAAGACCATTATCAAGTTAAAAAGTGATTAGACTAAATATGAAGTTGAAAAAGAACTATCTACACATGTTGAAGATCAGCTTTTATCTTACTTCCTATACTACCAAAGAGCTAAATAGATTTTTTTTTTAACTTTCTAAGAGCTATATGTAACTGGTATAAGAAAGACCTATGCTGGCCAGGTGCAGTGGCTCATACCTGTAATCCCAACACTTTTGGGAGGCCCAGGTAGGCAGATCTCTTGAGGTCAGGAGTTCGTGACCAGCCTGGCCAACATGGTGAAATCCCATCTGTACTAAAAATACAAAAATTAGCCAGGTGTGGTGGCGAGCTCCTGTAATCCCAGCTACTCTGGAGTCTGAGACAGGAGAATCATTTGAACATGGGAGGCGGAAGTTGCAGTGAGCCAGGATCACATCAATGCACTCCAACCCAGGCAACAGAGCAAGACTCATCTCAAAATAAAAAAAAAAGAAAAAGGAAGACCTATTCCAGTATTACTTCCAAAACCTAACAACTATGCCAGAGTACAAATTAGCCTGATTTGGAATGAACTGGTTTTATAAACAGTTAATAAATTTAAAATTAAGATAATAATCTTTAATTCAAAAATAGAGCCAGGTTAGGTGGCTCACATCTTTAATCTCAGCCAATTGGAAACTTGAGGCAGGCAGACTGCTTGAGCCTAAGAGTTCAAGAGCTATAATTTCGCCACTGCACTCTAGTATATGTGACAGAGTGAAACCCCATTTCTAAAATTAAAGTAAAAGCAAAACTAGCACTGATATTCAAGTACCCACAATGTGCCAGGCCCTGGGCCAAGGACTTTATTTACACTGTCTCATTTAATCCCTCTGACACCTCTCTGTGATAGATACTATCATTATCTTTATCTTATTAAAAAAACTGAGACACAGGATAGCTAAATAATTTGTTGTAAGTCACACAACCAGAAGAGGCAAGTTCACACTTTGGATCCAGGTGGTCAGCCTTCCTAAGTTATCTGTGGGGTTGCAATAATTAAAGCACAAACCACAGAAGAAAGGTGTGTAGTCCACACTCCTATACTACTCCTTCATTCATCAAAAGCACTTTGCTTATAACAGCGTTTTTTCTTTCAAGACACTCATGATCAAATTAGTCTGGAAGTAGTCATTATTCTTGGGGGTTTTCAACTAATAATTCTTTACAAACATCAAAATAAACCAATGTGTTTCAGAATGACATTAATAAGTCCTATCCTAATTATAACACTGATTGATACATGTTTACAGCAGAATATTTGGTCAATACAGAAAAATTTTTAACCAACAGTAATCTCACTATTCAGAGTTAAATTCTTCAATGTGTGTACATTTTCTAGATTTTCTTCATATGTATTTTTTTTTTCCCAAAACCTGGTGTATTAGTCTGTTCTTGCACTGCTATAAAGACATATCTGAAACTGGGTAGTTTATAAGAAAAGAGGTTTCATTGACTCACAGTTCCACAGGCTGTTCAGGAAGCACGGTTGGAGAGGCCTCAAGAAACTTACAATCACGGCAGAAGGGTGAAGGGGAGGCAAGTACTTTCCTCATTTGGTGGAGCAAAAGGAAGAGAGAGCAAAGGAGACAGTGCTACACACTTTCAAAACAATGAGATCTCCTGAGAACTTGCTCACTATCATGAGAACAGCAACGGGGAAATCCGCCCACAGAATCCAATGGTCTTGCACAAGGTCCCTTCCCAAACACTGGGAATTACAATTCAACATGAAATTTGAGTGGGGACACCAGCCAAAACATATCACCCGGGAAGCCTCAAGTTCCAATAAGCTCACACCTTCCTTGTAAGGAAAATGACCCCAACACTTCTTTCTTTCATAATGTTTCATGACTCCTGCATTTTGATGTATTTGTGAAGCAATCTTGCTAGCTAGGAAACAGAAGAATGAGTGAGAAAGCAGTGTAGAGGCCTAGTAGGCACATGGAGGCAGAATCTATGGGGCACAGTACCTCTGAGATGGCCTGGCTGGAATTCAGTCCAGTGGGCGTACTCCATTTGCAGTGACAGAAAACAACCAATCAATTCATCTCCAGGATAATTCTGCTAGCAGATGCTACTCCATGAATCCAGGTACAGAGACTATATTCTAAAGTTCAGTTGAAGAACTTTCTATGTCCTGACAATGAATCTGTATCCCAAAAGTTCATTTGTTAGTCTTGTCTCCTCAACCTTAGCCTGACTGGAATGTTCCAAAACATGTTCCAATCATTACACAGGTAACATTTATTAATTGAGCATCTATTTACAATACTGTTGATAGCAATAGGAGGCAGACAAATTCCTAGTCAGACAGAGATGGGTTCCCAGTGAAACTCGACCTTCAAATCAAGGACATTTAGAAATCTGACCACCAAATTACCAGTTCCAGATAGAGTCCACAGGCTGCAGTGAGAACTTCCATTGTTGTTCAGTGCGCTCAGTCCTTGATTGGTCCCAGGCCAAGCCTTCACTTCAACCCCCGATTGGTTGTTTACAATATCATACCTCTTTCTGAATGGTGCTTTTTCCCAAGCCCATCCATAAACCAATCAGCACACATTTGCCCATTCTAACCCTGGAAAACTCGGGACTCAGCCTTGCAGCTGGCAACCCACTTTTGGGTACCCTCTTGCTGCTGAGAGCTTTCTTTCTGTTGCTCACTAAAATTCTGAGCATCCCTATTCTACAGAGCAATCTGCTTTGCTAAGTTTAGTGCTACAAAGTAAGGTAAACTAGCAGGGTTTTAAACAAGAAGCTATTCAGTAATGTTAAACCTCAGCTGCCAAATCTAGCTGCTAATAAGAAATCTAATTTCCTTACATGTGAGAAAACACAATTTAGCCACTTAGAGGAGAACTCATGTTTATATGGCTTTTCCTTGGATAGATGCCTTTCATATAGGTTGGCTTCAATGAATATTTCAGGAGTGAATGAATAAAGTCCAACTATTTCAAATAAGGATTAAAACAGCATACAACTACAAAAGACAGATTACATCACCTTTCTCTGTTCATAGAATAATTTATAAAATAAGTAAGAAATCAAATAAGTAGGCCAGGTACAGTGGCCCATGCCTGTAATCCTAGCACTTTGGGAGGCTGAGGCGGTTGGATCATCTGAAGTCAGGAGTTTGAGATCAACCTGGCCAACATAGTGAAACCCTGTCTCTATTAAAAATACAAAAATTAGCTAGGCATGGCAGCATGCACCTGTAATTCTAGCTACTCAGGAGGCTGTGGCAGAAGAATCACTTGAACGTGGGAGGCAGAGGTTGCAGTGAGCCGAGATGGTGCCTCTGCTCTCCAGCCTGGGTGACAGAGTGAGGGCTCAGTCTCAAAAAAACAAACAAACAAACAAAAATCACAGAAGTCAGCTTTTCTAAATGCTTCTCCTCTGTGTGTGTAAATCCTCACAGTCACTAATAGAAAGTTTTCTGACATGCTTTTCACTTAAGTTGAAAATTAGTGTTAGAAGAATAAAGTACCTAGCTTCAAGGGCAACATATACTCAAAAGCAGTTAGACATTTGCTCAGTTTTCACCCAAAATGAGCAATCAATAAAACTAGCATGACTCTTCTCCAACTGAAGCAGATGGGAAATCAGTAGTCATCTACAGAAATCCTTCTATAACACAGCACCTTAGATACAAATCCTAGCCCAGAAAATAAATACGACTTTGGCTTGTATAATATATTAGCTTATAAAACGAAGTTTTTTTAAAGAGTAGCGTATCTGTAAATTAGCTAAATTAAATATAAATATCTAAGTGTTTCTATGTCAAATATCTGCAAACTAAGGTTTTAATCACTGATTATTAACTGTCTACCATTTGCCTCTTAAGATTAATTTCAACTCTTGATCAAAAAAGCCTGGAATGTAGCTATACAAAAATTACTATCTAAAATTGACACTATAAAAGTAACGTCCTGTGTCCAAGGTAGATAAGCAACTTAGTCTGCTTATAATACATAGGATTTTCTTTTAACTTTGTTTTCAAATACACTAATTTTTATTAAAGGAAACATAGCATTTATTTTCTTCGTTTTACCATGATTTTAAGGATCCAGACCACTAATTAGTCAGCTGAACTCACAGATTTTGAATCTAAGAAAGTGAAAGAACACAATTGCTTTGGTGTCAAATATGCATCCAATCAGTATGCTATAAAAATCACTAACTTTGAGTGACTAAAAAAGAAAGTACAAATTATACAGGATATTTGAAAAAAGAGGACAATTTACTCTTTGAGATAATGGAATGTCTCCAACTCTGAAGTACCGTAAGAAAGTGACAGATGAGAAACTGAGATGCCCAACTTTTCAGTGCAGTTGTTACCAATGAGGTCTGTAAACACAGGCCCATCATTCAACCTGCCAACTCTGCTTTCTCCCACTTTCAAAAATAATCTCTGCTACCTCTCTGAACTTACTTTGTAATATACACACACCCACACTCACAAACATGTGCACAAATGTATATAAATCCAGGAAAAGTTTGTGAAAAGTAGAAAGGGAAACATAACTATACAGGCTGATCATTGTCTCCTAACATTATCTCTAAGTAGAGGTCTGGCTGTGCCCGCTACAATAATTAAATTTACAACTATAAACATCCTCTACAAAACCATGCTTTCTGGATGAAATAACCTTAAATACAGTGGTTCTCTCCAAGTCTTACTAATTAAAAGAGTTCTTTTTTAACAGAGGAGTCAATGGTAAGTTAGCCTAGGTCACATCAATCATCACAAAAGTGATTAACAATTTAAAGAAGTTGCGTCTGACATCACATGCAAACAATATAAATACACCTACGTAGAAACAAATGTACAAGGAAGTAACTAAAAAAATGAGAACAATGATAATGAAAAGTTGGCAAGAGTTTCAAAGGACACATGTACAAAAAATCAATGTCTCCTTTTAACTCAATTTTGAAAACTTAAACACATGGCTCAAGAGGGCTGAAATTCTGATTTGCTCAAAACCTACTAGAAAGAATTTTATTTTTTCAGGTATAGTTCTCACTATAATATTAGATCCTACGTTATTTGTGAGAAGGATAAAAGGGTTGTAAAGGTGCTGGTGAGTTGGGAGTTATGTTTGTCATGTACTTATATGGCAATGAATAAAAAGGGTAGTAAGAGAAATGGATGCCATCAAATCTTGGGCTGAAGTCCACATGCGAAGGCAGCAAAGAAATATAAAATCTTGTCGAAAAGAAATTTATCTGATAGAAAGGGAAGGTGAGCAGTGAGCACTCTATTTCACGCAGGCATCTATTATATGAAAACTTGCAAATCACTTGTGTGAAATAAGGGGAGAGAATAGCTATGCTCTCACTGTGGAATTGCTTAGAACAGTGGAGAACATTAATAATAAATGACTAGAGAGAAATAACAGCATTGATACAGACGGAAAATAAGAGAATTATGTAAGAAATTGGCCATGTACCGTAGAGTTAATTATTAACAAGGAAGGTGGAAGGTACAAGGATGTGCTTTGGTCAAGAAATAGGCCGAGGCAGACATCCAGGCATGCATGACTCAGCGAGTTTGGGATGTAGGCACATACTCTACTTGTTATATAATCTGTTTGTATAAGTTCACACTTGGCTCTAAGCCATTATTGTCTATAAAAGGTATTATTGCCCTGCTGACGCTGTGCATAGGGGGCTCAGGTCGGCATGGTCAGCATGACATGGCACGGCTTGACCCTCGCACCTACAGAAAGAGAGAGTACCAGACCTGCCCATCTTGTAGGTGAACAGAGAGGAGCCAGGGCATGGCACACTCACGTTCTTGCCCAGAGGGAAAGTTAAGCTTCTGACCCTAAAAGGCAAGGGAGAGCTGGCCATGCAGCTGTATGTGGGAGCATCTGGAGACACAGAGCTGGCTGCTGAGAGGAGCTACAGAGCTGGAGCAGACAGCCAAGATAAAGGCGGAAAGTGTGAGAGAGTTGCTGATGAGGGAGCTGCTGAATAAAACCATATTCACTTGCCTATGGCCCCCTAAGTGTCCTTTCAACTATCTGCCCATCCACCCATTCCCCTCGGACCTCGACTGGCGCTCAAACCTGACCCTGGACCTTACAATTGGCGCAGACACGGCAATACAGAAGGGTAGGGTAAGAATAGATTTCAAGAAAACAAATTTTGAAATTTTACAAAAAATGATTAAAGTTAAGAACTCAGCTCTGGAGTTGGACTAACTGGGTCTGAATTCTGGCCCTGGCACTTAGCTGCATGATTATAGCCAAATTATCCAAACTTTATGGGTCTCAGTTTCTTCACCCATAAAGTAAAGGAAATTGTATCATCTCAAATCTTTTCTAGGATTGTTACAAGAAATGAAAAAGAAGTAGCTGACATTCACGGAACATTTATGTGAGACTATGTTCTAAACACTAAATGTATCTGCTTATAAATATATTTGTCACAGCTGTATGAAATCAATTCTATTATTGACCTATGTTTACAGGTAAAAAAAAATTGAGTGTTCAATAAATAGTAACTTACTTTATTTCATGACTCTAAATTACAAAGGGAAAGGCAGTATCAAGGAAGAAAATTCACGAAAAGATATATCATTTAAAAAATCACAACTAGCATCAATGAAGAAATGGGACAAAGAAGAAAGACAAATGTGCTACACCAAGAGTTCCATGATGTATTCGAATTTCAAAAGAACAGGAATAAAAACAAGAGATATTTAAGAAGGATAATTTTCTTGCAGGTCTAAATCCTAAATGAGATGAAGCTGACAATAAGAAGAGCTATGTAGTATGTACATACTACCACAAAAAGAAAGACGAAGACCAATGACATGGGGCATATGGAGTAAAGTTCAAGCGACAGAGAAAATAGAGCTCCTCAGATCTCTTCAGCAAGAATATACTTCAAGTGTTTCCTTAATAACTTTTTCTGTTTCTACTGGCTCCTTTGTCACAGTCTATATACATATTCAATTCTTTCTCATTTAGCTTAAAACTGAAACAACACAAAACACTTCTCCCCTTTCTTCTTGTTCTCTTTTCTTTTCCTACCTCACTGCTCAAGAGTAGCTTGTATGTATTTCACCCTACATTTTTTCATCCCCCATTCTCTCCAACACAAAACGATTAGTATCCATCCCCACCGGTCCCCTAAAGATTCCCTTCCTAATTGCAAAATGTAATAAATTCTTTTTGGAATTCATTGATGTGACTTCTCTGAATATTTGACTCCCCGTCCACACTCTTCTGAAACTCTCTTTCTTCCTGGGTACTTTGCTGTTTTTTTGACACCTTTCTAGACAACAATCTCTCCTCTGTTCTTTGCTTCTCTCTTTGCCCAGCTCTAAATATTGGTGGTCTGTTATTTCATCCCTTCTATTTCACTGAGATGATATGCATTCTTTTAATTTAATAATCCTTTCTGCTCTACTTTGGGCACAGCTCCAGCTGTCCTCAACTCTCCAGCACTTAGCAGTGAAACTTTCCCAAGAACAAGAAGTAAAAAAACTAACTTTTTTTAAGTCACTGTTTATCCTAGACCATTGCTCTCTCACTAGGAATTCACCTTCCTTTGGGATTCCCAATAGGTCTCATTTGTAACACTACTTATTTGGTTTCTCAATATCTCAATTTCCCTCTTCTTTCTCCTAAGAGGTTTGATAAGACATACAACAAAAGCTTTTGGTTCCTCTTTTGCTTCCTCAGGGGCTTTTTTGTCTGTCAATACCTATGCTGCCTGCTAAGCCGCTTCAGAATTCACTTTCCTGTCTCACCCATCAGGCCAATTAGGAATGACTTCAGTCTTATTCTCTGTTGGATTATAACAGGTCTTTCAACTATTAACAAAAGTGTCTGATGTTTACAATTTTCCCTCAGCTCAGACAGTGCTGGCAGATCTATAGGATCATTGATTTGAATTCCTGAAAATGGAGATAGTTAAAAACACAGCAATCCCAAAGAGACCATTCTGAACTAGAGACAGAATTATCTTTTAAAATTTCAAAGAATTTGTTTATACAGGGAAATGTTATGTCTGTTTCCTTGGAACTCTAGAAGGAAGGGAGGACTTATTTGCTCAAGAATTAACCATTAAGCATAAAAAATGTCTTATGCCTGAAATCTTTAAAATAATTTCCTTTCTGTCTGAGACTTTTTAAGTTATAATCTCGCCCCAATATCAATAGTGTCTACCATACAATCTTGCACTGAATTACTCCATGCAAATTGCAGTCCTAGATTTTTAAGGTACCTGCTATTTCTCCACTGTTATAATTCTTTCTAGTGGTATAGTATACTTCTTTTGTATAAGCCAGTGCTAAATAGACTGGGAACATTTGACTAAAACTTATTGATGCTGCAATTTGTTAGCTTTGAGTTCTAATGGCATCTAATTTCACCCAAACCCCAGCTTGCAAATTCTTTCAAATTTCCAGCATTTCAGCTATCTTGAATTACTCTACGCCTAACATTTATGTTATGAGTAGTAAGGGATCTGAGTAGGCATTTGAACTTTACATTGATTAGTTCCTATTTCATAAAATCATGTCTAATTGCCATACCTTGCTGTCTAAGAACTGTACATAAAGTTCATTAACATCCCATGAAACTTTTAAAATTAATTCACAAATCTGCATTACAGATTCAACAGCAATCATAAACTATTCAAAAATGCTCCCACAGATTCACTGACATTAATGCCTCTAAATACTCAGTTGGATCACACAATAACATACTTTACTTTAATCAAATTTTGGCTCTTGGAAAAATATTTATACGAAATTTCCAGAAAAATAAAGCATTATATAATATGATCATATAATTTATAATCCAAATGAGACAGTATTCAGAGTAAAAAGAGCACTATTAATAATTACACAAAAACAAGTATAGGCCAGGCATGGTGGCTTACACCTGTAATTCCAGCACTTTGGGAGGCCGAGGCAGGCAAGTCACGAGGTCAGGAGTTTAAGGCCAGCCTGGCCAACATGGGGAAACCCTGTATCTACTAAAAATACAAAAAATTAGCTGGGCACGGTGGCAGGCATCTATAATCCCAGCTACTCGGGAGGCTGAGGCAGAAGAATCACTTGAACCTGGGAGGCAGAGGTTGCAGTGAGCCGAGATCCCACCACTACACTCCGGCCCAGGTAACAGTGTGAGATTCCACCTCAAAAAAAAAAAAAGACAAGCATAAACTAGAACTGTGCCAGGTACACTAGGACAGACAGAAGATCCTCCTCTATACAAGGCAATTTATACCAAACAGAATCTTTGTTCTTCTCAAGGACAGATCTAAAATCTAATGAAATTAACCCAAAAAGGAGTCAGTGAATACATGTTCAGAAACGATAGCTGAGAGAACTCTGTACAAACATGACAGCAAAAATTTAATTCAGACTGGAATAAAAACCAAGCACTCTATGGGGTTTCAAAACATGGCCCTCAAACTCATTGACACTCTTCATTGAGAGGTGTGGTCTATGTCCCCTACTCTTGAATCTGGTCTCTTTTTACACTTGATCAAGAGTAGGTGAAAGAAGCACTGTGCCAGTTCCGGGCCCAGGCTTTAAAATATTGGCAGCTTCCACTTTGTTTATTTTGGCAGTACTGATCAGATCATCTAATCCTTAGTGATGTTTCTGCCTACTTGATCTATCAATTACTGACAAAGTGGTGTTGAAGTCATAACCACCATAGTGGATTTGTCCATTTCTCCTTTCAGTTCTATCAATTTATGCCTCATGTATTTTGACATTCTGTTATTTTGTGTGTACACAATAAAGCTGGTTGTCTTCTTGGAGAATTGAGCCCTTTATCATTTATGTAATGCCTCCCTTTAATCTTAATGATCTTCTGAATCATCTACTTGCTTTGTCTGACATTAACACAGCTACTCCAGTTATGTTAATTGTTTAAGACAGGATCTCACTCTGTCGCCCAGGCTGGAGTACAGTGGAGCACAATCTTGGCTCACTGCAAGTTCTGCCTCCAGGTTCAAGCAATTCTCCTGCCTCAGCTTCTTGAGTAGCTGGCACTATAGGCACATGTGCCACCATGACTGGCCAGTTTTTCTATTTTTTGTTAGAGACAGGTTTTCCCCATGTTGCCCAGGCTAGTCTCAACAAACTCCTGACCTCAAGTGATCTGCCTGCCTCAGCATCTCAAAGTAGCTGGGATTACAGGTGTGAGCCACCACACCTGGTCTTCTAGTTATCTTTTAATTAGTGTTAACATGTCATATATTTCTCTATATTTTTGCTTTTAATCTGCATCTTTATATTTAAAAGATAGTTTATAGATAAGATATAGTTGGGTCTTATATTTTTATCCACTCTGACAATCTCTGTCTTTTAATTGGTATATTTAGATCGGTTACATTTTAAATGATTTTAATATAGCTGTATTAATATCTATCATGTTCACTGTTTTTGTGCTCTCTCACTTTTCGCATACCCTCCTGATTCAGTAGGAAGGAAAGGAGAGGACCCTGTCTGAGAGAGCACAAAAATTCATACCTACTCCCAACTAAAGGGAGGGTGCCAAACCCTGGGGGCACTCAGATGTGATCCACCAGCAGATCCCAGTACAATGAGAAAACTATGGGTCCTACCACACCTCAAAAAATAAAATAAAATTAGCTCCTTCATTTGGTGTAAAACACACCAAGCTCTTTCTCACCTCAGGGCCTGGCCTGAAACACTCATGTGCCTGCTCTTTATCTGCTTGGTGCCATCTCCTCCTTCAGATCTACGCATATGTCCTCTCCTCAACAAGGCTTCCATTTCCATCCATCTAACGTATATTTATTATCTATACCCCTCTCTTATGTAAATACACATAACCCACTACTCTCTGTCTTTATTCTTTCTCAGCTCTCTTTTCCTTTACATAATTTACAATTACAGATGCGTCTGCTGACTTGATTAATTTCTGCCTCCCCCACTGGATAACATGCTTAATAAAAACAGGGGCCCTGTCAGTTTTGCTCACCACTATATACCTATTGCCCGGCCCACTCAGCCTACAGAACACAGTAGGGGGTTACTAAAACCTCGAAAGGAATGCACTATTTTAAATAGACACTATCTCCATGCATTTCTTGTTGAGGCCAGGGTTTCTAAATCTCAGCACTAATGTTATTATGAGCCAAATAATTCTTTGTTGCAGGAGACTGTCCTGTTCATTCATAGTGAGGGAATGTGTTCTCTTTCCACGTCCATAAGGGGGCACAGGTTTAAGGGCAAGAACTTCCCAGTGCCATGCCACCCTCCCATCTCTCTCCATCTGGGAGATTTAATGGTCTCGGTTTTAAATCTTCGCATGCACTGGAAGAACCAAAGGTCAATCACTCCAGCGGAAGTTTAAGGGAAATCTTTTCATTGGCCAAGGGACTTGGAGAAGGAGGGAATTCCTCCCAGGTTAAAAGTCCTTGTCTCCCTCATCCAGAGGGATTTTCCCCGCCTGGGTCCCCTTCCACTCTCGTGGAAGCTACTTTTCCTCTCCTAAACTCCATCTCTCTCAATTCCCTTCCACTCAGTGTGGAAGCTCTTTCCTCTCCTTGATTCCATCTTTCTGGATTCTCTCACTCAGTATGAGAGGAGCTTTCCTTCTCTGGTTTTTCCCCTTTGGGAACCCTTCTCACTAAATGTGAGAGTGGCTTTTCTTTCTCTCACTCAATGTGAGAGCTAGCTGTTTTTTCTCTCTCCCTCTCCTTTTTCTCTCTCTACCTAAATAAATCACTTTCTCCAAACACTTTTTGAGTCTGGTATTTTACTTTACGAGCGCACTGTGCCGTGATCTTCTCTCCCATTCTTGAGAGAGTGATAGACCAAGAACCTGGAGATACGTCCTCTCAGGGGAGCTGAGGGCTCACCTGAACCCCAAAACCCAGAAACAGTAGGATATTTCCCAGCAACTCTGGCCTCTACCCACTACATGCCAGTAACACCAACACTCCTCAAGCCGTGAAAGCCAAAAATGTCTCCAGACACCATCAAATATACCCTGATGGACAAAATTATCCCTGGTTAAGAACCACTGGTTTAGATTAGAAATACTCCTTCCCTACCTTCCTGGTTTAAACAAAAGGATGACAATAACAATGAAGCAGCTCAGGAACGTGGGTATGCTTTAACCTGAAGTCAATTGTATCCTTCCCCAAGTCCTCCTCAAAAACCACTTTTGAGAGAGAGGTTTTAGGAGTCCTCACATTGTGAGTTTCAATCATTTTGGTAATTGAAAAATTCTACACTGACTTTAAGAAAAAAATCCCAAAGAATACCTCCATTTCCACCAGATGGGCATAGCTGACATATGGCCACAATTTTAACAACAGCAAATATCACTGATTGTATTGAGGGTCTCCTGTCCAAATGATCAAAGAACCCTGATAATAAACATGGCTAAGAGAGATCAATATGTTTAAACACTGTCTAATAGAAAAGTAATTCAAGTACAATTTAGTCTAATAATTAAAATCATCTTCTTGCTTAAACAATATCCTCACTGTCACTTTCATCAAAAAGAGTAGGCATTGTTTGTTTATCTACTGCAAGCTAAATGAAACCAGCTGTACCAATGAACCAGCCTCCAATGCCTGCATTCTTTCTCTAAAGGAAGCCAGGGATCTGCAATCTGGGTAGGCTGTAGGGTTTAAAAATAAAATAAAATTAACAGATGTTTGCGGGTGAGCTATTATCTTCCTTGAGCTAGGTAAGGACAGAAACCCTACTTTTTAAACATTCACCTGTGCACAGATCTGAAGGAACACAGAAAAGTCCCAAATAGCAAACTCCATTTACTGTTAGCTTCCCCCCAGCCCAGTTTCTTCTGTTATACATGGTAAATGTATTTTGTGCATTAAATTATAAAACCAACACTGAGTATATTATACTGGGAGGCTATTTTCATACCCCAGGCTAAATAGTGTGGTTACAAGCTTGATCTTTTAAATGAGCTGTGATAATAAGCTTTGGCCCATGAGCCCAAAGTCTAAAAGAAGTCAGAGCAGATCTAATAAGAAACAGAGTGAGCCTCGGGAGCATCCTACAGCAGAGCTTGTAAAATGTAATCAGATTAGTGTCTCTCTGTAGAAAGCTCCCATTTGTGGTCAGGTAACCTCTCAGGACTCTGAAAGTCCAGGTGTCAACACTTAAGATTGAAGCTTCAGTGAACCAGGAGTCCAGTGTTTTCCATCTGGGGATTACTGACTTCCACCATTCTTCGAACTCCTCCTGGTAGTGTTTCAATCAAGTTGACCTTCAGTGCAAGCAGTAAGAACCACATCTTCAATCTCACATATTCTGAAAAGGTGGTTAACTGCTGCTGCCTTTCTTCTTTCTGCTGCTTGTTTTAATTAATAGCATTTCTTCCCCCTATTTCTCCTGGGGCTTTGAAGAACTCTTTGAATTGTATTTAGTATATTTCAGTCTTGGTTTGGTGTACTCTCTCAATTTGTGAGGTCGTTTAATTCAACTTCAATTATTCAGCACAAATTGGCAGGATGAAATGCTAAAAGATTGGCACTTTCAATCACATAAATCTCATGTTACATAAAGTGAGCAAATATCTTCACTGTACTCACTAACCTCTGAGATAACAATTTATGGCTGGCACAAACCAGTGTGGACAGGCTTTTCTTTAGCAGGCTCCTGCAGAAGTAAGGCTCTGGCATCTTCACCTCAACAGAAACTGAACATAAGCAGAGAAAATGACCAGAGATCAGGATCATCTGTGGGACAACTTAGTCTGAATACTCCAATTCTAGAAGTAGAACGAAGAGTAAGCTGTTTTTCCTCTAAATGGCATGTGATGTCTGAGAAAATCAAAAGCAGCTACAGACTTGCATACCCACTAGATTCAGTAGGAAAGAAAGGAGAGGGCCCTGTCCCAGGGAGAGCAAAGACTCATACCTAGTCACTACTTGAGGTAGGGTGCCGAACCTGGGAAGCTCAGGTGTGATCCACCAGGAGATCAAAGTACAATGAGGAGAATATGGATCCCACTATATCTCAACTTTGGGTGTTAAGGTTGTGAGAGGTAGCTCTTATTTTCAACAACCCAGTATTCATGGATGCCCATGCATAAGCAAACCACCAATCCTCCCAGATTATATTGCTTAAAGCCGATTCCACTTCAGTGCTCAAACAAAACACTTTCGCTTAACCAAAACTAGCACAGTGATCAAACTAACTCTGCTTACTTTTACTTTAAGGCCCCCAGAGTTCAACAAATTTGGCGGAGAGTCTGATAACCAAAGAGTGAAAATTTCATTATATTTGCTTGGCGGGAAGGAACAAGCCCCAAAAGGGAACAGTGCCAAGGATCCCACAAGGACACTTAGTGATGAGGGAGGCTTGATTTAAAAACACAAAAAGATGTGGCTTCTAAACTCAATCACTGGCCACTGGAGAGAACACATTTAAAGTACTTTAGTCGACATCATTCTCTCTTCATTCCTCTTGAAACCCCACATCATTTTACCTGAGCCTTTTATTTTCCTTTTTTTTTTTTTGAGATGAATTATCATTCTGTCAAACAGGTTGGAGTGCAATGGCACGATCTTGGCTCACTGCAACCTCTGCCTCCTGAATAGATGGGATTACAAGTGCATGCCACCACACCCTGCTGATTTTTATATTTTTAGTAGAGGTGGGGTTTCACCATGCTGGTCAGGCTGGTCTCGAACTCCTGGCCTTAGGTGATCCACCCACTTTGCCCTCCAAAAGTGCTGGGAGTAAAGGCATAAGACACCACATATGTGGGCCTTTCTTACCACATTTGAGCTTATGTACAATATAGTATTAATATATCCTCACTTATATAGAATTACTTATGTTTTTGTACCATCTCCCTTCAAGATTAAATTTCCCAAGGGCAGAATCCCCATCTGAGTCCCTCTTTTTCACTGAAAGCATAAAAAAGGCATAATTATAAACAATATAATGAGTATTCATCATTAGTTGAATAAGCTCATAATATATTAACGCATCTCTGAATATACAGCAGTCCCTGGCAGACTAAGAGGTAAAAAGATGATTTCAAGATGCTGAAATGGAGACATTTTAAAAGGCCACATATTTTAATTTTTCAAAGTATTATACAATGCATACTTTTAAAATCCTATATTAAATGCTACAGGAATTTAGAAGAGAACATAATCAGAAAACCAAACCAAAAGAGAGATCAGCAGTCAGAAATAATGGTAATTGCTGCTCCCCCAACTAAATGTAAAAACAGAGAGAGAAACAAAGAGAGAGAGGCAAAGAGACAGAGAAAGACAGAGAAAGAGAGATAGAAAAAAAATTTGGATGACAGTGATCAAAAAACAGTGGTGGTATTTCTGAGGCCTCGGTTCTGTTCCATTGGTCTCTATATCTGTTTTGGTACCAGTAGCCCGCTGTTTTGGTTACTGCAGTCTTGCAGAAGAGTTTGAAATCAGGTATCGTGACGTCTCCAGCTTTGTTCTTTTTGCTTAGGATTGTCTTGGCTACACAGGATCTTTTTTTGGTTCCATATGAAATGTACAGTAGTTTTTTCTAATTCTGTGAAGAAAATCAATGGCAGCTTGATGGGGATAGCACTGAATCTACACATTACTTTGGGCAGTATGGCCATTTTCATGATATTGATTCATCCTATCCATGAGCATGGAATGTTTTTCCATTTGTTTGTGTCCTCTCTTATTTCCTTGCGCAGTTGTTTCTAGTTCTCCTTGAAGAGGCCCTTCACATCCAACATAAATTGTATTCCTAGGTCTTTTATTCTCTTTGTAGCAATTGTGAATGAGCGTTCACTCATGATTGTGCTCTCTATTATTGAGTATAGGAATGCTTGCAATTTTTGCATATTGATTTTGTATCCTGAGACTGTGCTGAAGTTGCTTATCAGCTTAAGGAGATTGTGGGTTGAGATTATGGAGTTTTCTAAATATACACCCATGTCATCTGCAAACACAGACAATTTGACTTCCTCTCTTCCTATTTGAATACCCTTTATTTCTTTCTCTTTCCTAACTGCCCTGTCCAAAACTTCCAATGCTATGTTGAATAGGAGTGGTAACAGAGGGCATCCATGTCTTGCACCAGTTTTCAAAGGGAATTCTTCCAGCTTTTACCCATTCAGTATGATATTGGCTGTGGGTTTGTCACAAATAGCTCTTATTGCTGAGATATGTTCCATCAATACCTAGTTTATTGAGAGTTTTCCACATGAAAGGGTGTTGAATTTTGTCAAAGGCCTTTTCTGCAATTCCTCTAACCTTTTTTCAAGGTTCATAGCTTCCTTGCATTGGGTTAGGACTTGCTCCTTCAGCTTGAAGAAGTTTGTTATTACCCACCTTCTGAAGCCTACTTCGTCAGTTCTTCAAACTCATTCTCCATCCAGTTTTGTTCCCTTGCTGACAAGGAGCTGTGTTCTGGTTTTTGGAATTTTCAGCCTTTTTGCGCTGCTTTTTCCTCATCTTCGTGGATTTATCTACCTTTGGTCTTTAATGTTGGTGAGCTTTGGATGGAGTTTCTATGTGGGCATCCTTTTGGATGATGTTGATGCTATTTTTTTCTGTTTGTTAGTTTTCCTTCTAACAGGCCCCTCTGCTGTAGTTTGCTGGAGGTCCACTTTACAAAATTTGCCTGTATCACCAGCGGAGGCTGCAGAATGGCAAAGATTGCTGCCTGTTCCTTCCTCTGGAAGCTTCATCCCAGAGGGACACCTGCCAGATGCCAGCTGGAGCTCTCCTGTATGAGGTGTCTGTCTACCCCTGCTGGGAGGTGTCTCCCAATCAGGAGACACAGGGAGGGGTCAGGGACACACTTGAGGAGGCAGTCTGTCCCTTAGCAGAGCTCGAGCACTGTGCTGGGAGCTCCACTACTCTCTTCAGAGCCAGCAGGCAGGAACGTTTATGTTTGCTGAAGCTGCACCCACAGGCACCCCTTCCCCCAGGTGCTCTGTGCCAGGGAGGTGGGAGTTTGATCCATAAGCCCTGACTGAGGCTGCTGCCTTTCTTTCAGAGATGCCCTGCCTAGAGAGGAGGAATCTAGAGAGGCAGTCTGGCTACAGCAGCTTTGCTGAGCTGCGGTGGGCTCTGCCCAGTTCAATCTTCCTGGCAGCTTTGTTTACACTGTGAGGAAAAAACTGCCTACTCAAGCCTCAGTAATGGCAGATGCCCCTCCCCACACCAAGCTCGAGCATCCCAGGTTGATCTCAGACTGCTGTGCTGGCAGTGAGAATTTCAAGCCAGTTCATCTTAGCTTGCTGGGCTCTGTGGGGGTGGGATCTGCTGAGCTAGACCACTTGGCTTCTTGGCTTCAGCCCCTTTTCCAGGCAAGTGAACAGTTCTGTCTTACTGGTGCTCCAGGTGCCACTGAGGTAGGAAAGAAAACTACAGATAGCTCAATGTCTGCCCAAATAACAACCCAGTTTTGTGCTTGAAACCCAGGGCTCTGGTGGCATAGGCACCAAAGAAAATCTCCTGGTCTGTGGGTTGTGAAGACCATGGGAAAAGCATAGTGTCTGGGTCGGAGTGCATGGTTCCTCATGGCACAGTCCCTCATGACTTTCCTTGGCTAGGGGAGGGAGTTCCCTGACCCTTTGTGCTTCCTGGGTGAGGCAATGCCCCACCCTGCTTCAGCTCACCCTCCGTGAGCTGCACCCACTGTCTAACCAGTCTCAGTGAGATGAACTAGGTACCTCATTTGGAAATGCAGAAATCACCTGCCTTCTGCATTGATCTCACTGGGAGCTACAGACCAGAGCTGTTCCTATTCAGCTATCCTGCCCTTTCAAAGCTTTTCTTTCTTTTAAACATGTTTGTTAGTTTTGTATGTTGACATGAACAGGGTCAACCAGCCATTTTTCAGAATTAGGTAGCCAAGCTCATCATCAAGCAGCCTACCTGCATGGGAATATCAGTCAACTTCTCCCCAGTGTATGTGTTCCTACATAGATAAGAGATCCAAAAGAATCAAGAATAATTAAAAACTCTTTCTATTCCTCCTCAAGTTTCTAAACTATGCCTAATAGCAACTACTCCACAATCAAGAATTACACACACCAGCCAGGCATGATAACTCACATCTGTAATCCAAAAATTTGGGGAGGCCAAGGTGTGTGGATCACTTGAGCTCAGGACTTCGAGATCAGTCTGGGAAACATGGCAAAACACCGTCTCTATCAAAAAAATACAAAAATTAGCCGGGTGTGGTAGCACATGCCTGTAGTCCCAGCTAGTCAGGGGTGATGAGGCAGGAGAAATGCTTGAGCCTGAAAGGTGGAAGTTGCAGTGAGTCAAAATCACATGTACTACTGTACTCTAGCCTGGGTGACAGAGTGAGACCCTGTTTCAAAAAAAAGAAAAGAAAAGAATAGAATTACATAAACTTCTTGTTGGGGGAAATAAATATCCCTTTTTATATTGTTTTAAAAAGAACCAATAGGTAAAGGATAAATGACATATATCACAGGCAGAAAGAAAACACTCTCATGAATGCAATGCCAAGTTAGTGAGGTTTGACACTAGTGTTATAGATTGAACTATTCAAAAAGGTATGTTGAAGTTCTAACCCAAAGCATCTCAGAATGTGACTTTTGGAAATGGGCCTTTATGGAGGCAATCAAATCAAAACAAGGTCATTAGGGTCGATCCTAATCAAATATGACTCATGTCCTGACAGAAAGATAAAACTTGACCACGGAGACAGAGAGATGGACACATGGACACACACACACACACACACACACACACACAGGGAGAACGCCATGTGGAGATGAAGGCAGTGACTGGGGTGATGCACCTGCAAGCCATGAATGCCCAAGATTACCAGCACAACACCAGAAGTTAGGAGAGAGGCATGGAACAGATTCTCCCTAACAACCCTCAGAAGGAACCTACACTGTAGACACCTTGATTTCAGACTTCCAGCCTCTAGAACTGAGAAAATACATGTAGTTTAAGCCACCCAGATTATGGGACATTGTTATGGCAGCCCTAGCAAACTAATACAATGAGGCTTATGGTAAGATCCAAACATGACACCTGTAAACCAATATATATGTGTAAAATGCTCACAAACTGAAAATCAAAAGTATCTCTACAAATGCCAGGCAGCTTCACTGCAAGACAGTGAGGGCTGTTCTTGGGGAAGATGCTAAAGACTATGTTTAAAGATGGCAGTGGGGATACAGACATTTATGGGAGCATGGTAAGGAGTACTGGAACAGGGATCCCAACAATTAGTTGCCTCTTTAAATTATGTAGCACTATAAGGACACACCAAACTTAGCTCTCAAGTCCTGCTATGTGACAGGTAGCTGTTATTCTTCAGCCTGACTTAGCCACCTTAATGCGAGCAAAGCCAGGTAGCCTGTCATCTCTTAAAGCAGGTAAGTAGGCAATGGCTTTCATCTCCACCTGGAGGAAATTAAGTACTATATGTGACAAGGAGGCTTGAAACTGCTCAGAAATGCTAACAAGATAAATTAATGCCTACTAGAGTGAAAACTATCAACTGTCCAGAACCATCTTTCTCAAAGATTATAGGTACTTTTAAAGTCTTTCTTTTATTCAGGCATGATAAATTAAAAATTGTTCAACTATCTCCAAGATTTTGAAATAAATCTTCAAGTTAAAAATTTAATAGAGTTATTAACATATCTGGAGATCAGCTGAACACATCTTTAGTGGGTAGGAACTTCCAAGTGTTTGGTTTGTTTCCTTATAAAGAAATAATATTTGCTTCTGTTTGAGCCATAATTAAAGCAAGTCAGAGCTTATGTGAGAAGTATTTGGAATATTCAAGGACTACAACATCTTTCCAAGGTCTTGCATTATGGAAGCAGCTATGGTATACTGATTAGGTAAAGAATAGCTTCAAGCCACCAGATGGAAATGAACTAAACAAGGTTTCCCACTAACTACCTGCATAAACATGAGCAAGATGCTAAACCTCTCTAAGCACTAAGACTCCTGACTGTTCAAATGGAGTTGACAATAATGGCATTGTGAGGCACTGTGAGGAGTAAATGAGACAAAGAAATGTACTATATTAAATACAAAATAGTTGCTTAATAAAGGGTAGTTATCATGTTATTGGCACTAAATTTAGTACAAGTAATTTTCATATGGTAGAGTACTGCTATTTTTCTTTAGGAAATAATATTAAAATGTGGGACACAACCCCTGTTAAAAGTAACTCAACCTGAATTAAGTTCTGTATATGGTGTAAAGAAGGAGTACAGTTTCCCATTACTGGGTATATACCCAAAGAATTATAAATCATTCTACTATTAAGACAGATGCACATCTATGTTTATTGCAGCATTATTCACAATAGCAAAGACTTGGAACTGATCCAAATGCCTATCAATGATAGACTGGATAAAGAAAGTGTGGCATACATATGCCATGGAATACTATCCAGCCATAAAAAATAACAAAACCCCTATTTAAAGTAACTCAACCTGAGTTAATTTTTGTATAAAATGTAAAGAAGGAGTCCAGTTTCAGTTTTCTGCATATGGCTATCCAGCTTTTGTCAACACCATTTATTAAATAGGGAATCCTTTCCCCATTGCTTATTTTTGTCAGGTTTGTCAAAGATCAGATGGTTGTAGATGTGTGGTGTTACTTCTGAGGCCTCTGTTCTTTTCCATTGGTCTATATATCTGTTTTGATAACTCAAGACGGATTAAAGAGTTGAACATAAGACCTAAAACCATAAAAACCCTAAAAGGAAACCTAGGCAATACCATTCAGGACATAGGCATGGCCAAAAACTTCATGACTAAAACACCAAAAGCAATGGCAAAAAAAACCAAAATTGACCAATGGAACATAATTAAACCAAAGAGCTTCTGCACAGCAAAAGAAACTATCATCAGAAGGAACAGGGAACCTACAGAATGGGAGAAAATTTTTGCAATCTATCCATCTGACAAAGGGCTGATATCCAGAATCTACAATGAACTTAAACAAATTTACAGGAATAAAACAATCCTATCAAAAAGTGGGCAAAGGCTATGAACAGACACTTCTCAAAAGAAGACATTTATGTGGCCCAAAAAATATGAAAAAAAGAGCTCATCATCACTGGTCATTAGAGAAATGCAAATCAAAACCACAATGAGATAACATCTCATGGTAGTTAGGATGGCGATCATTTAAAAGTCAGGAAACAACAAGATGATGGAGAGGACGTGGAGTAATAGGAATGCTTTTACACTGTTGGAGGGAATATAAATTAGTTCAAACATTATGGAAGACAATATGGCGATTCCTTAAAGATCTAGAACCAGAAATACCATTTGACCCAGTAATCCCATTATTGGGTATATACCCAAAGGATCATAATTCATTCTACTGTAAAGACACATGTACACATATGTTTACTGCAGCACTGTTCACAATAGCAAAGAATTAGAACCAACCCAAATGTCCACCAATGACAGACTGGATAAAGAAAATGTGGCACATATATGGCATGGAATATTATGCAGCCATATAAAAGGATGAGTTCATGTCCTTCGCAGGGACATGGATGAAGCTGGAAACCATCATTCTCAGCAAACTAATACAAGAACAGAAAACCAAATACCACATGTTCTCACTCATAAGTGGGAGCTGAACAATGAGAGCACATGGACACAGGGAGGGGAATATCACACACCAGGGCCTGTTAGGGGGTGTGGGGCTAGGGGAGGGATAGCATTAGGAGAAATACCTAATGTAGATGACTGGTTGATGGGTGCAGCAAACCACCATGGCACGTGTATACCTATGTAACAAACTTGCACATTCTGCACATGTATCCCAGAACTTAAAGTATAATAAAATAATAATAATAATAACCATTTAGACCATTGCCTTGACATTCCAAAATTCTCAAGCAATATAATTATTAACAGCCCTCTGGATTTTGTTGTTTATTCCTTATCATGTTGACTGTTCATTTAAAAAAATCTTTTTAAGACTTTTTAAATAATTTCAACTTTCATTTTAGATTACATGGCTACATGTACAGGTTTATTATATTAGCATATTGCATGATGCTGTGGTTTGAGATATGAATGATCCTGTCATGGAGGTAGTAAGCATAGTACCTAAAAGTTTTTCGATCCTTTTCTCCCTTCCTCAGCAATCCCACTCAGCAGTCTTTAGTGTCTATTGTTCCCAACTTATGTCCATGTGTACCCAATGCTTAGCTGCCACTTATAAGTGAAAATATTCAATATTTGGTTTTTTGTTCCTGTGTTAATTCACTTAGGGTAATGGCCTCCAGCTGCATCCATGTTGCTGCAAAGAATAATTTCATTCTTTTTAATGGCTGTGTAATATTCCATGGTGTATGTGTACCAAATTTTCTTTATCCAGTTCACTACTGATGGGCATGTAGGTTGACTCCATAGCTTTGCTATTGTGAATAATGCTGTGATTAACATAAAAGTGCATGTGTCTTTTTGGTAGAACAATTTAGTTTCTTTTGGATGTATACTCAGTAATGAGATTGCTGGGATGAATGGTAGTTCCTGTTTTAAGTTCTTTGAGAAATCTCCAAACTGATTTCCACAGTAGCTCAACAAATTTACATTCTCACCAGCACTATACAAGCATTTCCTTTTCTACAGAGCCTTCCCAGCACCTGCTTTTGACTTTTAATAACAGCCTTTCTAACTGATATGAGATAGTATCTCATTGTGGTTTTGATTTGTATTTGTCTGATGATTAGTGATGCGGAGCATTTCTTCATATTTGTTGGCAACTTGAATGTCTTCTTTTGAGAAATGTCTGTTTCTGTTCACATATTTTGCTCACTTTTTAATGGGGTTATTCAGTTATTGCTTGCTAAATTATATAAGTTCCTCAGAGATTCCAGATATTAAATCTTTGTCAGATACAGTTTCTGAATATTTTTTCCCATTCTGTTTACTCTGTTGATAGTTTATTTTGCTGAGCAGAAGCTCTTCAATTAGGTCCCACTCAGCAATTTTGGTTTTTGTTGCAATTGCTTTTGTGAACTTGGTCATAAATCGTTTCCCAAGGCCAATGCTCAGATGATGTTTCCTAAATTTTCTTCTAGGATCCTCACAGTTTTGAGGTCTTATATTTAAATCTTCAATCCATCTTTATATATGGTGAAAGGGAGGGGTCCAGTGTCATTCTTCTGCATATGGACAGCCATCTACACAAGAAACATTTATTAAATAGGGAGTCCTTTCCCCATTACTTATTTTTGTCAACTTTGTCAAAGATCAGATGGTTGCAGGTGTGTGGCTTTATTTCTAGGTTCTCTATTCTGTTCCTTTGGTCTGTGTGTCTATTTTGTACAAGTACCATGCTACTTTGGTTACTGTAGCCTTATAATATAGTTTGAATTCAGATGGTGTGATACCTCTGACTTGGTTCTTTTCCCTTACGATTGCTTTGGATATTCAAGCTCTTGTTTTGGTTCCATATGAATATTAGAATACCTTTTTCTAATTCTGTAAATAACAACAGTAGTAGTTTGATAGGAATACCACTGCATCTATAGATTGCTTTGGGCAGCATGACCATTTTAACAACATTGATTCTTCCAATCCAAGAGCATGGAATGATTTCTTTCAGCAATGTTTTCCATTTGTTTGTGTCATCTATGATTTCTTTCAGCAATGTTTTACAGTACTCCTTGTGGCGATCTTTTACCTCTTTGGTTAGACATTTTCCTAGGTCTTTTAATTTTTTTGTGGCTATTGCAAATGAAATTGTATTCTCAATTTAATTCTGAGTTTGAATGTTGCTGGTGTATAGAAATGATGCTGGATTTTTTACACTGATTTTATATTCTGAAACTGTACTAAAGTCATTTATCAATTCCAGGAGCTTTTTGGCAGAGTCTTTAGGGTTTCCCAAGTATAGAATCATATTGTCAGCAAAGAAGGATAATTTGACTTCTATTCCTATTTAGATGCCTTTTATTTATTTCTCTTGTCTGGTTGCTCTGGCTAGGACTTCTGGTACTATGTTTTAATAGGAGTGGTGAGAGTGGGTATCCTTGTCTTTTTCCAGTTCTCTAGGAGAATGCTTCCAGCTGTTATCAGTTCAGTATGATATTGGCTATGGGTTTGTCATAGGTGGCTCTTACTCTTTTGAGCTATGTTCCTTCAATGCCTAGCTTATTGAGGGTTTTTAGCATGAAGGGATGCTGGATTTTTATCAAAGGCTTTTAGCAAACCAATTGAAATGATCAAATGGTTTTTGTTCTTAATTCTGTTGTGCGGTGAAACACATGTATTGATTGTGAATTCTGAACCATCCTTGCATCCCAGGAATGAAGGCTACTTGATTGTGGTGAATTAGCTTTTTGATGCATTGCTGGATTCAGTTTGCTGGCATTTTGTTGAGGCTTTTTGTGTCTATTTTTGTCAGGCATATTGGCTTGTAGTTTTCTTTTCCCAGTTTCTTTCTCAGTTGTTCATATCAGGATGATGCTGGCTACATCATCCTCAATAATAGGGCAGTAACCATCCTCCTCAATTTTTTGCAATAGTTTCAGTAGAATTGGTACCAGCTCTTCTCTCAACTTCTGGTAGAACTTGGCTATGAATCAATCTAGTCCTGGGCTTCTTTTTTTTGGTTGGTAGGTTTTTACTACTAATTCAATTGTGGAATTCGATATTGGTCTGTTCAGAGTTTCCATTTCTTCCTGATTTAATCTTGGGAGGTTATGTGTTCTAGAAATTTACCTATTTCCTCTAGGTTTCTACCTTGTATACACAGAGTTCTTTCTAATGGTCTCTGACAATCTTTTGTATTTCGATGAGATCAGTTGTAATGTCACCTTTGTCATTTTTTATTGTGCTAATTTGGATGTTCTCTCTTCCTTTGTTAATCAATTAGTGCTCTATTGATCTTTATTCTTTCAAAGAAGCAACTTTGGGTTTCATTAATTTTTTAAGAGACTTTTAGGTTTCAATTCCAGTCAGTTCTGCTCTGATTTTGGTTATGTCTTTTTTTCTGCTAGCTTTGGGGTTAGGTTGTTCTTTTTTTTCTAGTTCCTCTGGATGTGATGTTAGTTAATTTAAGATATAACTTTTTTAGGTAGCCATTTAATGCTGTAAACTTTCCTCTTTACACTGCTTTTGCTGTATCCCAGAGATTTTGGTCTGGTTTCTCTGTTTTCATTTATTTCTAAGAATTTTTTGACTTCTGCTTTAATTTCGTTATTTAACCAAAAATCATTCAGGAGTAAGTTGTTTAATTTCCATGTAATTGTGAAGTTTGGGGAAATCTTCTTGGTATTGATTCCTATTTTTATTCCACTGTGGTCTAAGAGTATGGATGGTATTTGATTTTTTTGAATTGAGACTTGCTTTATGACCGAACATGTGGTCGTCTGTCCTACATGCAAATGAAAAGAATGTATATTCTGTGGTTGACAGGTGGAGTAGTCTGTAGATGTCTATTAAGTCCAGTTCCCAAACTCTCCTGGCTTGTAAGGTTTCTTTTTGAGAAGTCAGCTGTTAGCTTAACGGTGTTTCCTTTATATGTGATCTTGCCTTTTTCTCTAACTGTCTGTAACACTTTTTCTTCAGCATTGACCTCAGACATTCTGGTGAGTATGTCTTGATGATGTTCATTTTATATAGTATCTCACAGATGTTCTCGAGATTTTTTTTTTTTTGGAGACAGAGTTTCACTCTTGTTACCCAGGCTGGAGTGCAATGGCGCGATCTCGGCTCACCGCAACCTCCGCCTCCTGGGTTCAGGCAATTCTCCTGACTCAGCCTCCCGAGTAGCTGGGATTACAGGCACGCGCCACCATGCCCAGCTGATTTTTTGTAGTTTTAGTAGAGACAGGGTTTCACCATGTTGACCAGGATGGTCTCGATCTCTTGACCTCGTGATCCACCCGCCTCGGCCTCCCAAGGTGCCGGGATTACAGGCGTGAGCCACCGCGCCCAGCCTCTTGAGATTTTTTTAATCTGGATATCTATTTCTCTAGCAAGATTAGATTTTTCTGGGATTATTCCTTCAAATATGTTTTCCGGGTTATTTACTTTTTCTCTATCTCACTCAGGAATGCCAATAATTTGTAGGTTTGATCACTTTTCATTATCTCATATTTCTCAAAGACTTTGTTCATTTAAAAAAAATTTTATTATTTTTGCCTGTCTGGGTTAGTTAGATTGGTCTTCAGTCTCTGAAATTATTTCTTCTGCTTGTTCTAAGCTATTGATAAAGCTTTCAACTGTTTTGTTTTGTTTTGTTTTTTTGGAGACAGTCTTACTCTGTTGTCCAGGCTGGAGTGCAGTGGTGTGATCTCAGCTCACAGCAACGTCTGCCTCCCGGGTTCAAGTGATTCTCATGCCTCAGCCTCTGGAGTAGCTGAGATTATAGGCATGCACCACCACACCCAGCTAATTTTATATTTTTAGTAGAAACAGGGTTTCACCATGTGGTGCAGGCTGGTCTTGAACTCCTGACCTCAGATGATCCGCCTGCCTTGGTCTCCCAAAGTGCTGGGATTACAGGCATGAGCCACCACACCCAGCCTCAACTGTATAGAAATTCCTTAAGAGAGCTTTTCAATTCCAAATGCTCTGACTGATTTTTTTTTATGATGCTTATCTCTTCCTTCATTTCCTGGATTGATTTAGAAGTTTCTTTGTGTAGATTTTTAATCATATCTTGGATCTCACTGAACTTTCTTGTAATCCATGCTTTGAATTTTTTATCTGTCATTTCTGAGTTTCCATTTTGGTCAGGAATTATTTCTGGAGAGTTAGTGTAATCCTTCAATGGTGTCATAACATTCAGAATTCTTGTGCTGGTTCCTTCTCATCTGGAGATGTTGGTACTATAATTTTTGTAATTATTTTTGTACAGATTGGATTTTTTCTTTTTCTTTCTTTCTCTGTAATATTATTGGGATTTTTTCTTTCCCTTTCCCTTCTCCATACTCCCTATGTGTTGTGACTGCAGAGAATGCTGGGTAGGATCTTTTGGCTTTGCTTCTATAGGCCTCTGCACTTCCATCAGCAGCTTTTATATAGGGCTGTTTGGCTGGACCTATAGCCAGTAGATGGCACTTACGAATAAGAGCCTACTACAGCCAATGTGGCTGGATATATACTTGATCCTTATTTATGGGGAGATGCTCTCTGTTGCATTAGGCAATAGGCTGATCTGTTGAGTCCATAGTGTTCTGAGTTCCTTTCTCAGTCCTGGAGGGCAGGAGGCAAGATGGTCATTCCCTGATGGCAGACACAAGCATGAGTAATGAGGGAGAATCCAGTGGAAAGCCACCAAGCACCCAGAGGTATGCATAGCATGAAGATGGGAAACATCCTCAGCCCCAAGTCTCTGTACAGGAAGTGGAGGCAGCCTAAACTTCTAATCCAGGAGTGTAAGTGCTCCAGATCTCTGGAGATTTGCCTAGGCATACAGCAGAGAGGATCCTGCCACACCAGAGTTATTGTGTAGAAAGGCTGAGGCAGCTTAGGCTGACATTCCAGGTGAACCAGTGCTCCAAATGCCTGGAGATCTGCCTGGGTGTGGAATGGAGAGGGCTCTCTGCACCATTTTTGCAAACCTTTTTTTACAACTCTCGAAATTAATATTACTACTTTTGACTTAATGGTATTTTGCATTACACATCTTTCTTTATAAAAAATACATCTTTATCTTCTAAACTTAAGAAACATGAACAAACAGGTGTAAGACCACACTTCTGAAAATCCTAAGATAATGTAAATTAGCACATAATCAAAATTTCCAACTATGTCTTTGGAATGATCCTTCGGAGAATTTTTCTCTTCTACATCTTCTTATTTAATTACTTAGGTTACAATGTCCTAACCAGGTTTGGTGCAGTGGCTCACACCTGTAATCACAACATGTTAGGTGGCCGAGGCCAGAGGATGACTTAAGCCCAGGAGTTTAAGAACAGCCTGGACTACACAGAGAAATTCCGTTTCTAATTTTTTTTTTTTTTTTAACATAGCCAGACATGATAGCATGTGCTTGTAGTCCCAGCTACTCAGGAGGCTGAGGCAGGAGAACTGTTTGAGCCCAGGAGATTGAGGCTGCAATGAGCTGTTATCAAGCCACTGTACTCCAGCCTGGGCAACAGGGCCAAATGCTGTTGCAAGGGGAAAAAAAGAAAAAAAACAAAGTCCTATCCTCTATAAAGATTTTAAAAAGAGATAACAACAGGGATGGCATAGAAAATTATTTTGCAACAACATTTGGTAAAGTTATAAAGGTAAAACAAAGCTTGTGAGTTCTGTGGTTGTTGCAGAGATAGCATTAAGTTATCTACAACTTAGATAAGTTATTACATGCCACTAAATACAATAACTCTCTGTCCTTGATCAATAAGGGAGAGGAAGGAGGGCCATCAGAAACACATGAGCACAAGCTGTTTAAGAATCAAAATCTGTGCCCTGACCCCCAGATAGCAATGGAGAGAAAGAAGGAAAGTAGGAGAGAGTTATTTCTCTATATGAAAATATACATATAGAGATGTATGTATGATGCCAAAGCAGACAGGAAGAAAGAAAAAGAAAAGTTTGCCATTTTTTTTTTTATTTCTTAACTAAGAAATTCCTGAAAGATGGAGTAAAAGCTTAATTTAAAAAGACCCCAAGAATGGCCAATACATTTGGCTTTGTCAAACAAATATTCCTATTGTCAACACTAAATCTCTATGAGAAATTAATCATATAATTCACCTGGAAATGAATTCTCCTTAGAGAGTTCCAACTCCTTTGAAAGAAAGAGACAACAATGTTGTGGGGAGGAGTGTTAAATGGAAAAATAAATTGAACAGTCTGAAAAACTGTTTCCTAGCAGCATATACCAATTCCAATGAGTTTTACACACTTTTCAAAAATAAAAATAAAAAACACCCCGAGGGAGGGAAACCTATTGTATGTTAAGTAAGAATTATTTAAATAAAATGCTATTTAATAATAAGAGATCAGAAACACTGTACATATGAAATATTCCAAAAATAATTAACTTACTTGCTTTTCCCTTTGTATACTGTAGCATAAGATCCTTCCCCTAGCTTTTCCAGTTTTTCGTATGAGTCAGCTTTTCCAAATTTGGGACTTGTTGGCTAAAAATGAAGCACAGGGTAAACAAAACATATTGCATCAAATTAATTAACAACAAATATCCTGATTTTGCTGATATTGTACAGATTCTCTCTCACTTTTTAAATAACTATTTTTTCTGGCATACTTTTATTTTTTTGAGACAGAGACTCATTCTGTCACTAGGTTAGAGTGCAGTGGCACTATCTCAGCTCACTCCAACCTCTGCCTCCCAAGTTCAAGCTATTCTCCTGACTCAGCCTCCCGAGTAGCTGGGATTGCAGGCATGCACCACCCATGTCCAGATAATGTTTGTATTTTTAGTACAGACGGTGTTTCACCATGTTGTCCAGGGTGGTCTCGATCTTCTGACCTCATGATCTGCCCTCCTCGGCCTCCCAAAGTGCTGGGGTTACAAGGCATGAGCCACCGCACCTGGCCCATATTTATTTTTCAAAACAACAGAATACACAAGGTACAAAACTCAAAAAAAAAAATGTAAATAAACACAATGTAGGATGAAATTATTCCCATAATCTAATCAGGGAACCACTGTTAACATTCTGATATCTGTTCTTCCAGTGCTATCTGTAAGCTGATGATTGCTGTTTTACATGAATGAAATTGTACTATATCTACTGTTTTTTAACCTGCCCCTCCCTTTTTTATTCAATAAATTATGAACACCTTACATGTTATTTATTATATCATCTTCTAATTAGGAGCTGGCAAACTGTGGCCCATGGGTCAAATCAAGCCCACCACCTGTTTTTGTACATCCCGTAAGTTTAGAATAGTTTTTACCTTTTACTCCTCTGATACCTTTTAGTGATAATTCCTAGAGAATCAGAAGATGTATCACTCAGCTATCACTAATTAATACAAAATGGAACTAGTTTCTGTATACATAAATCAATCCTTAAGGTATAGCCGCCTTAAGGTATAGCCAAAATAACTCTTCCTTAAGACAGGTCACATCCCATCAGGACTAAAAAAATGCTAAGAGTGAGTGACCTCATCACTCTTGCTGTGCTCAACTCCCACCCCAGCATTAACTGTGGAGAAACAAAAGTGGAGTGTCGTCCTCTATGGTGGAGAAGCATTCACTTTCTATTTTAGTAAGAAATGATCTACTATTATACTGTTGCTATTACTTAAAAGGGTAATATCAAAGCATATTAGAAAATGATAATTATATAAGAAATGAAAACTCTTATTAAATAGATTATCTGATCCCAATATAAATATATATAATTCATAAAAAGTTTCTAATATTTGTGGTACTTCATAAATAACCAACTTTAGAAGTTTAGAACTTGTATTCTAGAAGTTGGGCTTGAACACTACTTTTGAGTGTACTCTTGTACCACTTACCAAAAACACACAACATGTGGGCAATGATTCTGACTCGCACTATTTTTACGGATTTTATGTGGCCAGTTGAACACGTTTCTTACCTCCTTCCCATCCAAAATACCCCATTGTGACTGAAAAGTTATTTTTCAAAAACAAAAAAGAGTGCCAATATCTAATCAGAAATTTGAAGAATTCTGAAAGAAGATAACTAAAATAAAAACTTAAGAGAAAAGCCTGACTATTCAATAAAAAGAGGAGAAGACTATTCAATAAAAGAAGCAAGAACCTCTAGGTGAACATGAGACTAATCAACACATAAACAGTTGAGACTGCAGTGTCCTCCCAAGCAAGCTGCAGAGGCATCTGCACAGGAGACGGCTTAGAATGCAATATTTGAGCAGAGTAAGGACTCAAGTAGCCAATATTGAGAGAAAAAGCAATGACTCCTAACCCCCAGGCTGTAATCTCTTTCACACAATCAGTAGAGACAATTTACAGAAAATAAAATAAGCTGACAGTGATTCTCAAATACAAATATGAGTATACAACCAAATATCACAAAGCATTTTAGGAAAAGCAACATCCTGAAAAAGAAGGATAAAATTCAGTGGGCAGAGAATCTAACACCTTGGAAGGCAAGTTGACACTCCAAAGGCAAGAATAATTTTAAACATAAAGATTAAATTAATGCCACAGAGATTGTAGAAAACAGTTACATAGTCAAATTTTCTACTACCCCAATTCACCTGTAAATAGTCTAAAGGCTCAATGGTTGAAGTCAACCCACTACACATAAACTTCAATGAGATTGCTTCCTCATTCTGTGTAATGAAAAAGAACTTAATTCATGTGTGGAACCAAATAAATTTTTGCAAAATCTAAAGTCTGATCTTTACAGGTATACATAGCGCACGGTAGCCTAAAGCAACACAGACTGAGGAGATATTATCAGGCAACTTCTGTTGCTCATCATTAATATTAAGAAAAAAATAAGCAAACAAGTTCATATCTGAGAGTCACAACTATTAATCCAGCCTATCTCTAGACAGTGGCCCCTTCAAAGGAAGAATGACTGTGCCAAATGCTGAGAGAACTGCTGGAAAATTAGTAAGTGCTTGCTGCAAGAAAGCTTCTAAGGTCAAGTACTCAATCTGCCACAGCTGGACACCATAGTAACCCATTCCCTGACCAAGCATTCAATGTGGGGTCAATTCCTCCTCAAGCTCCATGATTACTAATTTTATAATGAAATATAGACCAAAAATAGGATTCCTGCCTTCACAAAATCAGAGCTCCCAGAGCTACATAACACTGTTGGCATCATCTACTCTAATATAAATGTGTAAAAACGAAAACCTCCCAGAAATACCAATTTGCCCAAGACCATACACTGAATTTCAATTAAATATTTTTCCTTAAAGCAAAGCCATCTAAGTAATCTGCTCCCATTTAGCACTCAGTTGAGAAAACAAAAGTAGCAGCACAAATTTTGCTAGCATTCAGTATAGGAAAACAAAACTACCAACACAAATTAACAGTGTTTAAAGAAAATATCTTAACCAAATAAAAAGCATTTATTTTATACATATGTATGATTTGCTAGAAGTGTCATAACCAAACACAGACTGGGTGACTTCAACAACAAAAAAAATTTTTTTCACAGTTCTGGAAGCTAGAAGTCCAAGATCAAGGTTTTGGCAGTTTGTTTCTCCTGAGTCCTCTCTCCTTGGCTTGCAGATGGCCACTTTCTCCTGTGTCCTCACATGGCTTTCCCTCTGGTTGACTGGATCCCTGGTGTCTCTACACTACTTATAAGGACACCAGTCATATTATATAGGGTCACACTTAATGACCTAATTTTAATTTAGTCACCTCTTTAAAAAAAAAAAACGTATCTTCAAATACGGTTACATTTTGAGGTACCTTGAGGGCTGGGACTTCAACATAGGAATTTTAAGGGAACACCATTCAGCCCATAACTCTTTCTCTCTCTCTCTCTCTCTCTCTCTCTATATATATATATATATATATATATATATATATATATATATATATACATACATATATACACACACACAGACACACACACACACACATACATATATATATATGAAGGACAAAGCTAGTTCAAAAATTAATATAGAAAGGACAGGAAGGAAAAAAAGAAAGGAAGGGAGGGTATAAGATGTTTTTCTAGGAATTTAACTCAGTTCCATGTAATTTAAACTATGATTACAATGATGAGCTCTTTAAGTATTACATTCATTTAGGACCACCTATTTTTTTATTCAAGAAATTTGTAAGATACAAACCATGTGTTGAGTTAAATCAAGTAAAATTTAATGGAAAATTACATTCAAAGTCGCCTGACTAGTCCTGTGTGGGTTATGTTCTCATGCATTTTTCATCACCAGGAAACAGCTTGAGAATGTCACACTTTACCATCACCCTCCTGAGCCCAAGTTTTAAATAGAAATTTTAAAACCTATATTAAACTTCGGTATAAAATGATCTTCAATGGGGAAAATATTGTGTTCACAGTTCCACTCTAAATTATTTAAAATCAGAATGAGAGGTCTGTGTGTTTGCTTTTGTGCTCCTTCAAGAATGAATCCAGTCTAACTTAAAGAAAAATCTACCAGCAGAAAATTACCTTTTTATTCTTATTAGGAGACAAACTGCTAATGACTACTTAGAGTAAGTATAAAACATAGTCACCACTTGGCAAGAGAATAGAAAGCCAAAATTGTCTCTTTCTGGAAAGGCACAAATAATTTTCTAAAAATGATATATTCTACATAGATAACTTTGTATAAAAGAGTTAATGTAATTGTTTTTAAGGCATAGACCATATTAAACTTACTACTTGAAGAAACTGAACTGAGGAAATTAGAAAAATAAGCACATTTTTAAAATAAAATATTATCCATTCATTTAGAAGAAAGATTTAGTAAAGAAAGATGCTAATGGTACAAAGTAGACTATTACATTAAATGGATTTAGGTGCATTAATTGCTATGGTTGTATTCTACATTCTGTTAACACTATAATGGCAGAAAATTAATATTTTGCCACATTTGGTAGTAAAACAATCAATATTATTTGCCCTGTGAAACTGATAGGTAGACATTGTGGAAATACTCTGTAACTTACGAATCAATGGTGCTGACTTCACAGGAAGAATCAAAGGCTCTCTAAAAGCTTTCCTAGTCTATAAAAGAATAGGCCTGTGGAGTTGGATGCATCTAAGAGACAGTCTCAGCTTTGAGAATTAGATTCTTATAAAGTGAGTCTTTAAAGAGGTCAACAATAAAATTATAAAGCGAGTCTTTAAAGACGCCGATAATAAAATTCTTCCTATCAAATGAGTAAAAGATTAACTCAGAAGGAGAGGGTTTTTTTAATAATTAAAGTTGAGGCCTTTCATTTGTCTTTTTTTCCTTGCAATTTTATTAAATCATCACATTTAAATAAATGTGATGGAGAAAACCAAGGTGTAGTCAACCTTAAACATTATCTTTGGCTCTTTGATGTCAGATATGTGGATGAATGAGAAACAGCTTTATGGGACAACTATTCTCTGCTTATCACGTCCCCACTTAGAGTGTAGCTTGAGATATCACTTTTGAGACATGGAAATACAGAGGGCTAATCAACAATTTCTAACAGACACTAACTACATAGAGATGTGAAATTTAATGAGATGATGTTAATACATTTTTTTAAACCAAATTAAAGTATAGAGAATCATCAATTGTCTGGATCAGTGGAGGGGAACATGGACATGGATACTGAAAAGTGCATATAATGTTCCAGCTGAACAATGTTTGTCACCCTGCCATAAAGGTGTTCTTGGCCCTTGACAGCTCTAGTTCATTGTTTGCGTGATAATAATAACAACTACTAACTAATATCAAGTGATTATTTACCAGACCTTAAGCTAATCTTAATCTCTATAATACCTAAACTTAATCTCTATAATACCACCATGAGGTTGGTTCTATTACTATCCCCATTTGAACATGAATAATTTACATACTGGAAAAATAAAGTAACTCATCTGAAATCCTCTAGTTACTGGCAGAACTAGAATTCAAATCAAGATGATCAGAATTGAGAATGCTTTTCTTTGTTATTATACTGGTGGAATATTCCCACAGAGTTCTAACTCCTACCTACATGGAGAAAATATTAAAACATGTTTCAGTCTGTCTTCTATTGAAAACCACTCCCAGAAGCAAGGATGGGTGTCTGAATTGCATTTTTATAAACTTCATGAGTATATCTTAGTGTTGACTGTAATGATACCCTGATATCCAGTAAGAATGTGTATAGCTTCATACTGACTTCATTGAAAAGTGATTTTAACCCTCACACATAACCCCTTGCTTAAGATTGTTGAGTTCTCCCTGAATTGAGGAAAACCACAATGGAGAATCACTTCTCTACTACATTATACTGTAATTGTGAGAGTGGCTGTGAGGGTGAGAGAGGAAAGATTCAATCAGAACCACGTGACCCCATTAAACAAGGATTTTTCTTTTGCCTCTGCCCTCCAGAACAAGCTTTATCATCCAGTACTGATAGCCCTATTACAGCCACACTAAGGTAATGCATCACTGACAGGCAACTCAGTTATAAAATAGATCAAGGTACTGGACAGAGGTATGGATCCAAACACCATACACAGTAACAACCTGACAAGGGGGCTTGGTTCTACCTGGGAATTTTCCACTCCCAGAAGAGAATATAATACCAAGATGAGACACCCACCACACCCCAAGAACAAGTATCTAAAAACTGAAGTGAAACTCTCATTTGCAGGTTTGTACCCTCCTCCCACATCTCCAGATTAGGCCTGCCTATCATGGGATATAGATTTTTGTGGTGATGAAAGAGGTAAATTTGGAGCAATTTGTGGAATATAGAGAGGACCTTAAACTAAATATGAGTTTCTGAAAATATGCTGTCTTTAAGCTCAGCTTATGACAGCACAACTCAATGAAATCCCTTCTAAACTGGTCTGGCAAGACAGAAAATCTCCCATAGTACTCCCAAGAACAGTAACTACTAAGGAGCACAGCTCGGTTAGGGGAGGTGGCAGGAATAGAGGAGGGAAGTTTTGTCATATCAGTGACAGTATTAAACACTACATAGAGACTAGTCCTATGAAAAGTGGGTACTCAATATATGCCCGAAATAAATATACAAACTTGTCTAACATCCTCTTAAAATATACTATTATTAAAAAGAAATCACATTCTTTATATTTTGTCTAACTTTTAAAGTCCACTATCTGAAAGAAGAAAAAACAATCAGCAAGTTTACATTATCATGATAGCCACTGAGGTCAAGGCATTCTTGGTTCCTTGATTTCAGTCAAGGCTCCTAACATGCAATAGCCTGTCTGTGAAGAGCATATAGCCGTATACAGTTGGGAAGGCATGGTATTTTAAAATAGTTTCTACCACAGTATTTACAAGAAACAATGCTTTCCTCATTAAAACAGCAGCTGTAATGCCACACTTCTATCACCTTCCCCTTCCTTTTCAGCTCTATTCTTGGATCCTATAAAAGATAACTAATATTTTAAAAGACATAATGATAAAATAAAGGTATGATGTTAATCCTGGTGACCCTTAAAGAAAAAGAGTCTTCCTTTGATGCTTATCAGCCATAGTTACATCCTCTAAGCATCGTTGAAAATAACACCTGTGTCTATAATGCTCCCTTGCTTTCCCATGGCTATGAACTGATCAAACCTTTACACTGCTGCAGAGTATGTAAAATGGTGTTACGTAAGAAGTGTCACTGTCTCCATTTTCTGCCCAATTCAGAATCCAGTGGAAATTAATCTTTCCACCAAAAAAAAAAAAAAAAAAAAAAAAAAACCTGTAATAAAGTACTCCTTCTTATCATAACAGGGGAGAGAACAAAAAGGCAGCAGACATAAAGGACTCAAAAACAAAAAAAAAGAATATTATAGCATCCTGCTAAAAGATAAAACCATTTCCAGCTTGATAAGGTAAGAGCAAAGACATTTTTCCAGGGCACATGGAAGGGAAGCAAAAATTCCTAAAATGAAAAGAAAGCAAAGCAGTTCCTACACAAAGTAATATAAATTTCCTAGTATATATTTAAAATAAGTCATCCCAGAGTGAACCAGAAAAGGGTAAGCCCAAGAGGATCTAAAGAAAGTTAAAAATACAATAGAGAAACAGAGGAAATTTCCAGTAAAACTTGATGGCTTGAACACATGAATTCATCTCTCCCCTTTACCAATTCATACCAAAACAATAGTAAAATTAAAATCCATAAAGGCAATGAAAATGAGTGAAGACAAGACAGAGACAAGATAGAAATAAAAATGTGAAGACAGGAGACAAACGGATGAGAGGTCACATTGCCCAGGACAAGTGAAATGAAAAACCCTGATACCTACATGATCCAAAGCATAAGCTAGCAAGAAATAAGTCAATTCATACTTCAAAATCCCAAAAATACTCAAGAATTTGTAGCTGAAGTTCAAAGTGGGGATATAAATGATATGGTTAGTTGGAGTACATTTAAAGAGGAGGTTTTTGCCCCTAGTCTCCCTTGGCCAGCCACCTACCCCTTCCTAGTCCCACCAGAGATTTATTCTCTGAAGTGGTTGAATCAGAGTATTTGACTGGGGCTTGGATACCAGGCAGAGTGGATATCATATTCAAGAGTCATAATGAATGGGAAATAAAAATCGTAAGAAAGTCTGCATAGAGAACCGAAGGCTCCTCAGTCCCTTCTTGATCGTCTCAGAATAGTGACAGCTAGGTTTATATATCCTAAAAAATAAACTGGGTAAGTTCATTTTGGGAGAACTACCCAATAACAAAAAAATAATAATAAATAAAGAGATAGCAACATTTGAGAGTACTAAAATAAGATGACTAGGTCTTCACCAAGAGTCCCTAAGCTGAAGCCCACCAATTAATAAGCCACCCAGGCACAAAGCTTCCAATCAACTTTTGAGTACATTACTCATAACATAAACTGAAAGCCAACAGTTTTTCTCCAAGAGGCATGACACAGACCCACCAAAAATCTCAACAGGTAAGGCACAGACCAAAACAAATAAACAGAAACGAGAAACTCAAAGGAAATCCAGAAATAATTCAGAGAATATGTAAAAGGGGAAAAAAATTCCCCAAGCTATATTTAGTATCCTCAGAAAGATATGAAGTGATATATTATTCACTGAAATAGAACAGAATAATTTTTAAAAGAGCATTCAAAGAATAAGAAAAAGTTCATGGAAATAACTGTTAGTATAATTAAAAGTACAATTGAAGGGTTAAAAATTAAAGTGAAAAAAAAAAACAATGTAGAAAAAACAGATTTAAAATAACAGGGAAAATATAGCTAACTAGAAGATCAATCCAATAACGCCAACATCCATCTAATAAAAATGTTCTTTTAAATGAGAGAGATTAAAAGAAAAAATTAAATATATAAGAAAACTTGTTGAAACTGAAAAAAATTAACTTGAAAATTAAAAACATCCATTGAATACCAAGAAGAAGGATGACA
>NW_016107413.1:3411256-3414564 GCF_001604975.1 Cebus imitator
AAATCAGAATAGTCTAGGGATTTCAATACAATCTAGGCACTTAGAAAAAAATAAAACAAGATTTCAAAACTCTAAGAAAAAATTATTTTCTAAACTAGAATCATATAATCAGCCAGATTATTAATCAAATAATAAACGATGGATAAAACATAGTCATATGGGCAAATCCGCCATCACCCTTTCTCAAGAAGCTATTGGAGGATATACTTTAAAATAATGAAATAAACCAAGACCAAGGCAGGTAAGCCAGATAATGGGTATTTAACATTTAGAAAAGGAGGAAAAAATTCTCAGAAAAGGAAGTCTTAGGACTATAGGATTAGAGATTAACAACCTATATTAAATTAGGACTATGTAGGGGAGAAAAACTGATAGATTATCTGATTTCTCGGAGGCATTTTACAGTTTTGTCAAATAGTTTCAGGCCTCAAATTGTGTTTAAAATTATATTAATTTGAACAAAGGAAAACTAGACCATGACAACTAAGAAAATCAAAAAGTTGTGCAACAAAGGAAATTTAGTGTGAATATAGCAAACTTGTAGCTTCACTATGACCAAAATTTACATTATCATATGACTGTAAATAATGTATATTAATTTAAGCCAAAAATAGGACAGAAATGTATTGGGGAATAGAAATAGAACAGAGAACATTCTCTCTTGATGTATTCCTTTCTAACTTATAAATCACTAGTTATGTCTAAAGTCTGTTTCCCTCCAACACTTCTTTCTGGACATTCTCTTTCCTTTGGTCCTATTGGATCTGCCCTACACAGAATTCTACTCCAGCATTTTCCATTCAGTACAGGGGTCTGTCCTGGAAAAGAACTTCAATGTGTCATTTTAGAGAAGTCACATGACAAAGACTGGCAGACTACTCCCCCCGCCCCACAAAAAAAATGGATTAACACTAGTGAACAAATTTTGACATGTATTCTGCAATGAAATTCTTTGTGAATTTGCTAATTTCAAAACTACCCTTACTGCCTAAACAGTAAAGTTCAATAACTTCTCCAAGAGTTTAAAACACAAAAGACTTTTAACTATAAATTCCTCTAACTAGAAACAATGGTGAGAGGAATGATTTTTCCAAAAATAAGTTGAATCATTTCATTCATTTGCTTGCTTAGTGCTTATAAATAAGGAGTCGTTATATAGTTTGCTCTCTCTCTTCCAAAACATTCAACCACCCTGGGAGAGAATGCATAATAAGGCACTGATAAAGCCCTGTGCTGTCTTCCAGCACAGCATGCTACTATTATAAGAGGGCTATTCCTTCTGTTTACACAGTGATAAACAAGAAGAACACTTACCGAGCTGGGGCTGGAGTGCCGCCTAACTTTAGGTGACTCTTTGCCAGTGGAGGAGGTCTTAAAGTTAATGCAAGCATTGTTCTCAGAATGCACCCTCTTTACTTGATTAGTTGGTTTCTCAAATGGGTCAAAAGTGCTCTGTGTCCTCTGAACTCTGACTTTTTTATCCTCAGGAATTGTGTCCAGGGGTTTGATCACTGAGTCCATTCCCTGGCAATTCCGTGTAGACATCTTTGTGACACATATCTGAGAAAAGAAGAAATTAAATTCAGAACTCTTCACTGCAACTTTAATATCACTAAACATGCCAATATATTACTCTAGAAAGCATGCCAATTTCAGTTTCAGGAAATACCCAAAAAGCCCACATTCTAAAAGCTGCATCAACATACATTACAGTACAGTACAAAAAATTCCTCACAATCATTCTGCTTATACTCACTTAAGGCTTACACTTAAAAAAACTACCTCTAAAAAGGGAAACTTAAGTCCTAGGCTTCTAGTAGTACCCTAAGATGATTCTTGAACCCCGTCACATGTTTTACCACATGACTGTTAAGTGGTTTATTTCTGAATCATTAAGAGGTTGGATAACTGGCCTTAATTTAAAAAACAAAAAATAGTTGGGTGAATCAGATGTGCACTTTAACGATGGGTCATCATGTAAGCCACTAACCTAGGCTAGATAAAGAAAAGGCATTATGTTGTTTAAAAGTTGTATGTATGAATATGTATGCTTAAAATCTGTCCCCATCTTGATTTCATCTCCGAATTGGAATGAATGGAGCTAACGTTTAGAGATGTTAAAGAACTGAGGACAATGGTGGGGGTTTTCTTTATTTCAAAGCTAATGGATAAAAAATAAATAACATTGTAAAAGAAAAACAGCAAAGAGCATTCATTTCAAAATTTTGTTTACGTTACTCCACTAGACCTCCACTTCCTTCCCTTCTCCCTTCTCCTTCACCCATTCTTTTCCTGTCCAGCCTGCCCTACTCTCTCATTTTATTTTAGTCTCTGTGATTTTTGTTCCTTGCTTTTCACTCTATGTTCTAAGCCTGTCATTCTCTCTATACTCTGGAGACTTTGTTGTCCTTATTAAATAATTTGGCAGCCTCTAGCTTGTCTGTAAAACTAGCTAATTTAATTTTCTCTAAAGAAAATATAACTCTAAATAAAATTGTTTTTAGAACTTTCTTCTTGTAAAAAGTTCCCACATCCCTATATGCTATCAAAAGCAGAAAAACAGAAGATATTTATGAAAAGCCCACATTGTTAAAGTAAAAATATCAAGTTTTTGAATAATACTTTGGATCCATGGTGAGTTGAGTATGTGAATACAGAACCCACAGAGATACACAGAGTTAATATGTACAGAATGATTCCATGTAGAGGATAAATGGAGCTATGTATATGGATATAGACAGATACAGATATAAATCAGACTCAGATACATAGTTACAGATATTTGTGAGTGCATGAACATGGTGAAAAGTATACAGGAAAACACACCAAACTATTAACATCAGATATCTCCAGACATGTAGAATTGAATGGGTAATGGGTAAGATTAGCAATTTTTTGTACACTCTTATGTTGTATGAATTTTATAATAAATATGCCAATTTATGCAATGTTTGTAAATCCACTAAAGTAGAAAAGTATGTATAATTAAAATAAACCATTTCAAGTTTTTTAAATAAAAAGTTTTTAATTGTTAAACATCAACCCGGTCCTAAGAGTATGTCTCAACTACTAAGCACAGGCTGAATTCTAACTAAGTCAAATGAGAAGAATATTGTCACACTTTTTAGCATGTGAGAAAACAGGTGAAGATGATTTTAAAAGACTCAAGGCAGGGTCCTCCAGACATGACCAAAAAGTAAAAATTTATTACAAGTTTTTTGGAGCACGCAATATTTTTTTTTTTTTTTTGAGACGGAGTTTCACCCTTGTTACCCAGGCTGGAGTGCAATTGCGCGATCTCGGCTCAC
>NW_016107413.1:3415219-3434134 GCF_001604975.1 Cebus imitator
AAAAAAAAAAAAAAAAAAAAAAAAAAAAAAAAAAAAAAAAGAGCAAATATAAAGCAAAATAAGGAGAAGGCTGAAATAATAAGTAAGAAAGTGGATATAAATGAAATAGAAAGCAGAAAATCAATAAAACCAAAAGCCAGTTTTCAGAGAAGATGCTTTTTAAATGATAAACCTCTAGCCAGATAGATAAAAGAAAAAAAATAGTAGAAAATATGCATTGCCAATATTACTATCAGGAATGGGAGAAGTGACATCACTACAGATTGTCTACAAATGTTATAAACATCATTATGCCAGTAAATTCTGGAATTTAGATGAAAGAAATTCTTTGAAAAACAAAAACTACCAAAGCTCACTCCGTTTAAAAAAAAAAAAAAAAACATATATAGATAACTTGGATAGGCCTTGGTCTGTGACAAGAACTGAATTTGTGGTCAAAAACCTTATCACAAGCAATGCCAGGGCCAGATGGCACCACTGGTGGAGTTAAACCAAACATTAAAGGAAGAAATAACATCTATTGTACAGAAACCCTTTCAAAATATTGATGAGGAGGCTATGCTTCCCAATTCATTTCATAAGGCCAGTGTCATTTCAACACCAAACCCACACAAAAACATTATAAGGAAACTACAGCTCAATCTCTCTCATGAACACAGATACAAAAAATTACCAGTACATCTTCAACAAATTGAATGCAGTAACATATTTTTAAAAGATAGTAAATTATGACAATGTCACACTAATCCCAGGAATGCAAGGTTGGCTTAACATTCACAAATGTGTAATTCACCATTTTAAAATACAGTGGTAGGCAGTCTCTAAGATGGCTCTCAATAACGCCCACTTCTAAGTATTCACACTTTTATGTAATACCCAGCTCTTGAGTGTGGGCTGCATTTGTTGACTTGTATCCAATAAAGGCGATATGGCAAAAATCGTAGGATACTGCTTCTGAGAAAATATTATAAGAAAATGTTTCTTCTGTTTTGGTGCTCTCTGCCTTAGGTTTCTTCTCTTAGATCACTAGACCTGGGGAAAGTCAGCTGCCATGCCATGAGGCAACCCTATGGAGAGGCACGTGTGCAGAAGGACTAGGGCATACAAATAACCTTGTGAGTCAAGTTTTCAGGAGCAACCACAGCTCCAGCTTTGTGCTTGACTGGAATCTCATAAGAGACCCTGAGCCAGCTAAGGAGCATCTGCAGGAGACCCATAGGGACTAAGATTTTTTAAATGTTTGTTGTTTTAAAATGTTAAGTTATGGGATAATTTGTTATGAAACAATAGATAACTAGCACACAGTTTTTTACAAATCATACGATCATCTCAATAGACCCAGAAAAAGCATTTGATAAATTCAGCATCCTTTCATGATAAAAACTCTCAACCAACTAAAAACAGAGTAAAACTTCCTCAACCTGATAGAGAGCATCTACCAAAAAATTACAGGTAACATCATACTTAAGGGTGAGAAACTAAATGCTTTTCACCTAAAAACAGGAACAAGCCAAGGATATACATTTTGACAACTTTGATTTAACATTGTATTTTAAGTTCTAGAAAATACAATAAACCAAGAAAAATAAATAAAGCCATTCACATTAAAAAGAAAGAAATAAAATACTCTTCACAGAAGACATGATAATCTATGAAGAAAGTCTGGTCAAATCTATTTTTTAAGCTACTAGAACTAGTGACTTTTTATCAAGTGTGCAAAATACAAGATCAATATTTAAAAATCACTTGTATTTCTAGATACAACAAACAATCAGAAATTGGAATTTTAAAAACTACATTCATAACAGCATCAAGCAATATAAAATATTAAGTGATAAATATGACAAAAGATGTAAAAGATCTTTACATAGAAACTATAAAACATGGCTGAGAGATACAAAAACTAAAAGGAAAACAACAAAAGAGAGGCACTAACTCCAGTGTCTTAAAATTTACTGTGACACTTTCAGGAAAAAGTTAATCTTTGTTTCAGCCATAAAATATTAGTAAGTTCTTAATTAAAAGGAAATTTATACATACATATTTAAATCAAGTAAAGTGATAAATGCATATAAAACGATAATAATAAAGACTTAATTGATACATGGGTAATGGGGAAATAATGACATGTTTGTACTCTCACTCTGCTCTTGAAAGTCAGAACAAGGAAACAAACCCCACAAAAACACCTCTTGGTTCTGCCAAGAAGAATATGGAGCTAATTTTGACACTATTTTGCATTTTTTACTTAAGGTCTTTGAACCATATTAGGAAATTCAAGTATATCAGAGAGAAAACAATTACTTCTAACAAAATATATGGGGGGAAACTCACAGTGTGGTATAGCTTTGTAGTATATACCAGCATAGCCACAGAAGAGAAAAAAATCAGCAAAAGTCAGATGACAGACTGGGTATGGTGGCTTATGCGTAATCTCAGCACTTTGGAAGCTGAAGTGGGAGGATCACTTGAGCCCAGGAGTTTGAGACTGGCCTAGGCAACATGATAAAACCCCATCTCTACAAAAAATACAAAAATTAGCTTGATGTGGTTGCACGTGCTTGTAGTCACAGCTACTCAGGAGGCTGAGGCAGGAGGATCAATTGAGTCCAGGAGGTCAAGGCTGCAGTGAGCCATGATTGTGCCATTGAACTTCAGCCTGGGTAACAGAGTAAGACCATCTCAAAGGAAAAAAAAAGGTGAGATGACAAATGTTGCTTCAGTATGTCATCTAAGGGCACCATCAAAGCTAAAACAATGAACTTATTTCTTAACTAGTACATGTTATCATATAAATTCATAAACGCCTTTCACTTGCTGACCTTTATGCTACTGGTTCTGGCAAAGCTAAGATTCACAAAGTCATTTGCTGGCTTCAGGAAAGAGAGGAGCTTCAATTAGAAATTCTGATGGTTCTCTGAGCCTATACAACTTAAGAGAAACTGTTACAGAATCTACTGCAAGTACAGCTATCTCTCCATCTTCATGCCTTAACAGCCTTACAATATATGTTTTAAGTCAGGTAGCCTCTCATTTAATGGATATGATTGTGGCACACTTGATAATTGTAAAAGTCAGTGAAAACTATGCACCTGTGAAAAACCAGAGTCTCTAAAGTATACTATCATTAAGACCGAAGAGTGGCAGCCTTTTCCTAATTTTTGAGAGAAGTTTCTCAACTTAAAATATTTCCAATAAATATTCTTAAACATTTCAAGTTTATCATTTTTCTATCTACTAGCAAATGACAAAATAAAAGTAGAAAACAATCAACTTGGCTGGGCATGGTGATGCACACATGTAGTCCCAGCACTTTGGGAGACTGAGGCGGGTGAAGCATTTGAGCTCAGGAGTTCGAGACCAACCTGGGCAACATGGAAAAACTCTGTCTCTACAAAACAAATACAAAAATTAACCAGGTGTGATGGTGCATGCCTATAGTCCCAGCTACTCAGGAGGCTGAGATGGGCAGTTCTCTTGAGCTAAGGAGGGCAAGGCTGCAGTGAACTGCAGAGACCGTGCCACTATACTCCATGTACTCCAGCCTGGGCAACATAGTGAGACCCTGTCTCAAAAGGGGAAAGGGAGGAAAAAGAAAGAAAAAAAAAAAAAAGGAAAAGGGAAAAGGGGGAAGGTGGGAAGGGCAGGGAAGGGAAGAGAAGAAGATTCAACTTAAAACAATCTTCTTGGAAACAATGTACTTTTATGTACACTTATCTATGGTCGTAATTTTACTTGCTACACTCAAAACACATTTCTTACTAGTTAGTTCTTCTTATCTAGTTCCAGGCAAACAAGGATGTTGTCTATGTTATTACATTCTTTTCTTACAGTGCTGTGCTCATTGCCTGGATCACAATAAAGCTCAGTAAGATTTTGTTGAATTAGTAAATCAGTAATCTGAATAAGTAATCTTCAGACTTTCTTGCTAAGAGAGATGAAACTTTGAGACATTTATTCCCTGAAAACTACTGTCAAAAAATAGTAATCTTAACATGAAAATAATACATTTATTCATAGTACACTATCAACAAAAGTTTTTTTAACTGCAAGTTCATTGTGATAGGCAGAATTCCAAAATGACTCAATATCCCCATGAATAGTCCCCATTCCTTTGTGTGTGACTATAATGAGATTTCTCATGATTATGCTGTGTTATAGGCAAATGGGAGATTGCCCCTAGTAGGCCTTACCTAAGCAGGTGAACCCTTTTAAAGCAGAGCATTTTCTTCAGCTAGTGGCATGAAAGAAAGTCAGAGACATGTGATCTGCGTAGCTGGAAAGAAGCACGGATTCATGCTGTGACCTGCCCATGAGACCACATGGCACAGAACTTCCAGGCTGGCAGTTTCTTGGAGGTGAGATTGGCTGCTACCTGACAACTGGCAGGAAAATGGGGACCACTGTCATACAACAACAATCAAATCAGTTCTGCCAACAATTACTGAGCTTGTAAGAGAACACTAAGCCCCAGATGAGAACTACAATCTTGATTAACACCTTAATTTCAGCCCAGTGAGATCTCCAGCAAAGAAACCAGCTACACCATCCATGCCCAGACTTCTCACCTACAGAAGCTGTGAGACAGTAAGTCAGTAAGTTTGTGGTAATGTGTTACACAGCAATAGAAAACTAATATACCCATTTTACTGAAATTGCTTCTAATACTTTGAAAGTTGAATAGAATGTTCTAACCGACACTTGCAGATACCAGGTTCCGAATTTGATACACTATATCAGATCGAGCCGAAAACAAGCAATGATTCTCATGGCTATCAATATATGAACAAATATTCAGATGTTTCTGTACAACCTAACTCCATTAATATTATAAAACTTATTAACAAGTTCTCCACATAATTAAGTTTGTACACAATTTATACTGGGTATTCACCCAGGTGTGAGTGAATAATAAAGTCCTGGCACCTGCTTTGTGCATGCATCTTTATCCAGGAAAGTAATCCACACTTGAGTTTTCCACATCAGGTAAAGTAACTATTCTGGAGAAGTTTCAAGTTTCCAATATTTGGGACAAACTACTTAAACATGATCTGACCATCTCTGTTAACCACGAATACAACAGAAAGCAGAATCCAGGCCCTTCATAATGATAAGGGGAATTGGGAATTAGCCTTGCTGACTTCACAGGCTTGTCCTGCAGTTCGCCCTCCAAACCCTGAATAGAACAACAAAGGGTCTGATTTAGAGAAGGACAAAAGATAGGTGAAATGAGAACAGTCCTTATTCCCCAGAGAAAGCTACAATTTCTGGCAGCTCTTAGAATAAAATTATTTAAGTATCCAGGGTGCATGAAGAGAAAAGCGAGCAGCCTGGGTCTTAGCAATTAAAGGGGACTCTGGAGGACAGAGTATACACTGGTGCTATTCCCCTGCATACAAGTATACAGTTGAATGTTTGTATCAACTTGTCAGCAATCTGAATAAATGCTCCCCACCCCAAATAGAATCTGCCCACAGCAAAATGCTTATGGTCAGTGTAGCAAAAGGTCTTAGTAAAAGGTAAAACCTCACATATTAAAAAACTCAGAGACATAAGTATGGAATGTCAAATTGGAAAAAAAAAAAAATCACTGAGAACCCACACCTCAAAAACACAGATTTTTCCAACTACCAAACAGTAGCCCTTTTATCCACTACTAACTTTCATGTGTACCCCTAGTGCCCAGATTTTGGCCTCTGTTCCAATTCTCTAGTAAGGAAAGGAAGAAACCTTTGGAAAGTAACAGATTCCAGCTCACAGGGCAGGAAGTGTGAAAGAGCCAGGAAACATCCAGCTGTTACCAGAAAACTAGCATTCTTTCAAAAATGTCAGGGATCGTGCCAGAAGGACAGAGGAATCTGCCTAAAGGAGCTCCCACAGACCAAACTATGATTATTTATTTGAGCATCAAAAGGAAATATAAAAGTATGGTTGAAGAGAACAAGCTGAGTTGTTGAAAGACCATCAGTTCATTATGATTTCAAAAGAGAAATGTTAGTATAAAGGGCAAAAGTTAGTATAAATGGCAGCTATAATATAAAAGAAAGATGAATATAATATGATATGGTTGGTTTTAAGACACAGAATTGTGAGTAAGCCAAGTAGTGCAAGAAAAAAAGTGCCCAGGAACTATATCAAGGACTGGAAAGAATGATCAGGGCAGCATGAATGTAAAAAGAAAAGCAACACAGCATGTTCCAGTGACAGCAGACCAGGTGGGTGGATGTAATGCAACAGGCTAAAGGGCAGGTGATGTTGCCTAAGCAACGTATTATAAAGTACACATCTGGTGAAGAGAAACAAGATTAAAAAGAAAACCTATGTGAACCAGTGTGGAAAGCATTTCTTAAGTAAGTTAAATTTTAATGACACCTATGAAATTTAACCCTTAAAAAGAAAACTCAACTTGACTGCCAACCTGTGACTCAGATGTGAATCTCTGACTTGAAAAAAGCGTCCAGGACCCCAACAGTCAACAACTCAGATCCTGTAACCGTGGCTGTTCTGAGAAGGGATTCTGTTACTTGTGGCCCTGTAAAGATTACATGACCCCAAAAAGACACAAAAATATTATTACTCAACCCACTGGAAGATATCTATACAAGCAGATCTATAATCCTAGAAAGGTATAAAAAGGAATAGAGAAATAATAAGATTACATAAACCCACAGTGTTGATAAGTGTAAGTATAGTAACATAATATAATTTGCAATAATTACATTTATATGTTTTCTTTGTTTAAAAGTATCTAGAATATGGCAAAATAGTCACACTAAATTAGTATATGACATTAAGGAAATTTAAATAGGTCACTAATCAGTGCTTAAATAGAAACAAATTGGTTTTCAAAATTACATTTCTTAGCTACATATATTCTTAAAGATGTGGACACTTGGCCATATACTTAGGCCATGAGCTGTGAACATTCTGGACACAGGAGACCGCTGGACATTCTATGCATTGTCCACCAGCTTCAATGTCCTTCACACATGCTTTCTTAGTGCCCTCAGTCTAAAAAACCTCCCTCCCACCAAGCCATGACTTGTCTCAAAAATTGTCTTTGCCTAGAAGCACTTGATTAAATCTCACCCACTCAGACCAATCCTTTATTAAGAATTCACTTCAGTGAATTTAGTCTGCTCCAATATTTTGTAGACCTTAGATTATAATTATTCTTTTTGTGATACTTTAATCTCAACAATCTATTTCCTCTACAGGGCAAGGATTATGCCTTATGTTCATTTTATAGCCCTCCCAAAGTACCTTTCCCTTCAAGTCTCCTCTTGAAGAGTCCAGTAAAGATGTGTTCCTTAACTCATGGAAAAATAAGGAACTTCCACAGGTTAAAAAAGTGGTTTTCTCAAATCATGGGGCCAGAAGAAACACCTTTGGTACCTCTGCCCAAGGCAAATTGCAGTAGACAGCTATGCTGTCAGTACTGTGTGAAAACAAGGCATTCTAATATTAATGAGAACTAAGAATAGTTTTCTCCATGACTGCACTTTTTTATACAACTTGTTCCATTTAGAAACTGAAGTAACAAAAATCACATAAGCAGGGATATCTTGTGGTATTAGAAAACAGATAAAAAGAAAAAATCATCACAAATACCAAAATAAATATCTTCTCTTTTTTTTCCAATAAATTCAATAGAAGCTAGAATTTCAAACTTGCTTTGAGATGCACCCACACATACAGATATTCACCTGAAGCAATTAATTTGGTCCACTCATTATTAATAGACCTTGTTCATTTGCTGGCAAACTCAAAACTGAGTAAAAATTGTTAGAAATTCAAACAGTGTTAGAGGCTCCAAAAGCCAGTTTGACCTACGATTTTAGCTTAGAGCTATGTAAAATCCAGACAACTGTCTATTGGACTCACAGCAGTGGATTTGAAAGAGCACAACTTAATTCAGTTAAGGTTGGCATTCATTTCAAGTGAATTCATTCGGGCTGAAAATTGTCCCTTTGAATCACCCATTTTCCGGTGATCAGCATTTTACTGGGTTCAGAGTATGATCTCTCTACTACTTCACTCCACACTCATAGTTGAAGGCAGACACTGGAAAAGAATTGGTTTAAAAGACTCTAAGTTAACCCACAGCAAATATGTATCATGCATCAGGCTGAAGCTAGGTCATGTTCTTTTGATATTCATGAAAGGAATATCCATCACAGGTCCAATGCAAAACTATGAAATAAGCAAAAATCTTGACAATCTCTCATTTTTTTCCCTTTGTCCAATACCCCAGGAGGACCTGATGGCTTTATCCTACTCAAAATCTTCTCTCAAAATCTGATCCCAATAAAAAACCATCATCAGTCATTTATAAGTTTTTGAGCACTTAAGTCAGAGTACTACCTCTCTCAGAATTACCTGAACTTTAAGCATTACCTAACAAAAATTTCCTCCCTTATAAAAGCAATTTCAGCTATTAAGGAGAGATGCACAAGAGTTTTGGATGGAAGAGGGGGTAGGAAGAATCAGAATCATTGCCACTAGAATCATAACCAATGATGACTGCCTTCATCTATAACTTAAATCTGTCCAATCCAAAAGTACGTTTTCCTCTCTTTGCCTGCTGTCTCCCTATTTTCTAATAGTACATGTGCACGTATACATAGAGATGGCAGTAAGAGTGGCTACAAGGAGCAAAGATATGTATGCATACAGAAGGATATATGCATGAATATGTTTTTTACTTACAGCTTCGAACCAACATCTTACCTAAAATCACCTTCAAAACATTACCTAATATACATGCAAACTTACTGCCCACAGAAGTCAGAACTAAGTGACTCAAAACAAGCTACTTAAATTCTCTGGTTTTCAGTCTTCTCATCTGTAAAATGATACAGGTCTGTTTTAGTGCTAATTTTCTACTATGAACTCTACGCAGCAGTTGCAGCTGGTAAATAATTTTAGATAGATCAACTAGTAAGGGCACAACTAGTAAGGTCACTTACTTGTGCTTCTTTGTGCTTCCTTTTGTGTTCCACTTTCCCTTAGAATTTTAGGATTTAGAAAGGACAAAGACAGGTACATACTATGAATATACTTCTCTTGATGTCTCCAGTCTTTTCAGATTTTCCTTAATTCTGACATCCTGGCACTGTTTCTCAGTGGTGGTGCCCTGGGCATTTTAGCTGAAAATTATTTGGGTGCAGTATTTGCACAACAGTACACAATACAGAATGTTTGTCAACCATGGTTCTGTCTACTAAATGCTAGTCCTGCCCTTATATCATTGTCACCGTCACAACCACAAATGCCCTCACTACAAACTACATCATTTTTAGATTAAAAGTTAAAAGTTCACTCTGAAATATACATTGTCTTCTATCCTTATATAAGCTACTGTGGAATTTGTTTATATGTGTTTGGTTTATTTTGGTGGGGTGGGTGGAGCTCTGTCTTTGCCAAGCACTGTTTCTCATGTGTTTGTATTTCCATGACCTGACTGTAAACACCTTGAGCACACAAACCATATCTTCTATTTCTTTAGTGTTTCCAAAGCACAAAAGACTGGGCATGAAGTAGTTCTGTTAATATTTACTCAATGATGGATTGTTTTACTAATTATAAGCTTCCCCTGTAACTAAAAATAGGCCATTAAAAAAAATTAGTCCTGAGAAACTGCATTAAAAACAAGGTATCTTCTGAGTTGAGATCTTTTCCAGTCATGAAAACACTTCACCAGACGTTTCCATTCATCAGAATTCAATGTCTAATATTGCGATTTAGTTTTTAAAATGCTTATTTTTCTACTAAATGGTTTCTTTGGCAGCTGACCTAATTTCACTTAAATCCTGAATTCATCAGCTAGTGGACACAGCTGAATGGAGAACTCTTGAAGACACTACATTCCTTTATGCTGCTTCAGTGATTACAGTTTTGTTACAGCCTTTACTGGACTTCAATGCTTGCCATTAATAGGTTTGATGACTGTTTTGTTAATTCTATCATGTAAAATTAGGTAGTCCTTCCAGAAGCTTAAGCTTTGGTATATGTTGCTAAAATAATTTTATTTGGTTGCTTTCTATTCTGTGGTAATTACATACTTCAGATGAGACACAGCTTTGCTTGCAGGCTTGTATAGGCAGATGCCTGTATTTCCTGACCTCTAGGTTCTTCGCTTTGTCCAAATCATAATGATAAATTTAACGTAAGGTTTTAATGAACACTCGTAGTAAGGGTAGAATTACCAGACCTATTATTAGTTGTCTGCACAAGTTTTTCAGGAAGTGGTTAGCTTTGCGGACCAGAATTTAATCTGGAAAAGCTAACCCCTTGCTGCTTGCAGGCTGGCAGCACAGGCATCACCTGAGATCTCAGACCCACTGCAGTTCTACTGAGTCAGAATCTGAATTTTAAAAAGATCTTTGGGTGATTTGTGTGCCCCTAAAAGTTTGAGACATGGTGCTCTAAACCACGTAATAATATATTCTGCTGTTATGGTCAAATAAGAGATTGTGATTGTGAGAGAGGACAAATTTAGAGAGGAAAATTTGTTTCAGTCTCTGTGTACAATGAGTGATAAAAATTTCACTACTCCTTCGGTAACATATTTTACTCAAACTTATCACAAAAGTTCACGGTAGTTATCAGACAACTCTTTAATATAATTTTGAGCTCTGAAATAAAATTTGCAATAATATATCATACATCCCATATATTTATGAATGTAAACAGCAATGGGACTGGAATGAGTAACAAGTGACGAAGGAAGAACATACATGGGTGACAGCAGCATATATGACATTACTTCCTGCATAGAAATTTATAAATTTATGTGTTTCTAATATAGGAACATTGATTTGCTGCTGGCTACCATATCTATAAAAACAATTGCTACAAAATTATCCTACGTAGAATTGAATTCAGAATCTTGCTTTGCTTTTCACTTACTAGAATTTATTTGGTAGCTTTGGAGGAAAAACTTAGAAGGAAGTCACCTCAGGATCCAGAAAAGAAATTTGAAAAGGAACTTACATTTGTGAAGAGTACCATGTATCCTAAAACAGTCCTTCTTTGGTGTGGGTGTGTGAGGGAGCTTTTAGCCCAAATAGCATAACTGAACATTTCCCACTCCATATTAAGTCTTACTCTGATTATGTGGAAAGCCAGGTGAGATGTCTTTCAAACACTGTTTCCAGTAAAAATATTAAATATCCCAAAAAGGTCAACAAGAGAAAGAAGAAGTTATGTACATTTTCTGACTTCCAGTTGACAGTCACAATTATATGCTGGTTAAAATGCCACCACGGAAAAAAGACAGAGTCAGGAGTGCAGAATTCCTATCATATGACCTAATGATATGTGTTAAAAGGTGAAATATTAAAATTGATATGTATATTCCCTCCACCCCTTACCAAAACATTTATAGCCAAAGGGCTCAGAAATGGGACACAAGAGATGAGAAGCTCCAAGCACAGTGAGCAGGTGACTTTGTTTTGAGATTCCACAAAGCACAGCATTTCCCAAGCTAGAAAACTCCTATAGCTGCATTGGGGAGATGGAATACCTATTCTCTACAAAATAGAAAAATCAAGCTACCCAAAGTGGCTCATAATGCATGGCTAACCAGTTTCTTCATCGAGACACTATTTCCTTAAAGCTCTTATTCTAGAAAAGAAAAGGTCTGTTACTGCAAATAAAAACTTTTTCTCCCTCTCCCACACGATTTACAGGTTTAAATATAGCTTTTCTTTTATAGGTTTTGCCTTGGATGTACCTGAGAAGGGGAAACCAGAGTGTATTTCCAAAGGACCCCACATCATGTAGCAGTGTGAACTAAGCTGGCAAAGCTTAGTTAACTACACTGTTAACTACGCTAATTTAAAACTAAAAACCTCTACCACGTTAGAAGCACTAACTACTAATAAACAGAAGAGGCTGATCTCGGATTCATACACTCGAACTCAATAATACAGTCCAAGACACTTTCTGCCTGTACACATATGCTTCGTGTTTGAGGGATATTTTTAAACATCACAGGGACTGCAGAAGCTGTCATCTGTCTCAAAGGCTGTGCAAAAGACAGCCTCAAGTGACTTCTGAATTCTGTTTTGTTTCACTTTTGAGTTTCACTAAAACCACCCCTGGCTGCTTTGTACCAAACCAGGCCAGTTCTTCCTTCATGTCTATACCTTTCAAATATCTGTAGCTTGCTATTCTGTCCCTCGTGTAAGAGACAGCAACCAGAAGGTGCAATAACATTAAAAAATGAAAACTGAAGAGAAAACACTACTGGAGATATGACTGATCCTTTAGGATCTGAATTCTTTCCCCCTGGTAACCATATGAGCAGCATTTAAAAATAAAGATTATAAATATTTTTAAATTCCTTCCCTAAAGGAGAAATAAAATTGTGTACTATCCTGTTACTCTGAAACAGATGGCTATATAAAACGACACACATCTCCTCATCTACAATAACCATCTTTTTAATAAAACGTAAATGCATTATTAGTGCTTGGATAATAATTTAGTGGTTAATGTCAAGAGTGATGTTATAAAGTTTAATGTTTTTCTTCTTATAAAATAAATCTAGATGCAAACTCCATCAAAGAATTCAGGAAAATATAGGGCATCATTCAATATAGAATTGACTTTTGAAGCTCTTAACATTTTCAGAGAATCATATATGGGTCACTAACCACACAGAGCTTATGAAGAGCAACACTGGGAACAATGAGCCTTTGAGGAGAAAATGGAAGTATCTTTCAATGTCGCTTTAACAACTGGTTCATCTATTGTAAAGAGCTAAAATTTCAGCAATAATAAATTTGACAGTAATCCACGAATAATATCCCTAACTATTTCATGAAGGCCGGTTCAGCAAACATCTCCTATAGCTGAGAAAAGTCAATAGCAAATCCTGACTGAGATATCCAAGGTGAATAGAGCAAAGCAGTGGGATACACAAATCCTGCTGTTTGTCTGTCACGTGAAAACAAGCCCCAATGCTTCCAGAAGCATTTCACTGTCAACTTTGTATTTTTAACAAGATTTCATTTATCTGAGGAATAAGCTGCAAGGGCAAACGAGTACTGGGCAGAAAAGTAAGTCTAAAAAACATTTACCCTTCCAAGTCTGTCAGATGATAAAATAGGATATTGGAGCATTCTATTACATCCTCGCTTTATCCACTCAAACTCAATAACACTAAGAAATAATTATATATGCTCTATAATCAAACTAGAGAAGGATTTGGGGCAAGATACAATGCAGCTGATAGAAAAGAAAGATGGAAATTAAGGATTTCTAGACGAGATGGCAATGATGATGATGGCTAACTTTTATTGAGCCCTTATTACATAATAGTTACTATGGAAAGTGCTTTAAAAATAGCTTCCCAATTAACCTCTAAACAGCCTCATAAGAAAGGTAACTAATATTAGTTTTGCAGACGGTTAAATTGAGGCACACATGAATTAAGTAACATGTCCAAGGCCACACAGAAAGTAAACACAGGAGATGGGGTTGATCACAGGACTACAAAAGCTCAAGCTTTTGACCACTGAGTTGTCTTTCATGTATGTTCCCTGGGTCTTACATCCTGAGAGAAATAAACGAAAAACAACATTATCTACAACTCTCTCCATTCTCTCTTATCTCTACTAATGCAAAAAAAAAAAAAAAAAAGTACTTCCAAAGCTGTGCAAAACAACTGCTCAGTATTTTAAGGTTTTCTGGCTCATCTTTCCTCTCTCTGCAAAAACCTACCACTCAAATTTAACATGCATTTGATTAATCTGATTATAAATCAGTCTCATAATAAAAGTCAGGCCATAACACAAAAATAGGGGGACAGAAAGCAAGACTCATTAAAATGGAGCAGGCTTAGTTGGGAAGACTCAGGTATTAGATATTGCTGTGTTGAATCTTCCTCCTCTATAAATGGTTAGGTCCCTGGATAGTGAGTTAAAAACATGGATATAAGCTGATGACTGACCCAGTGGAAGAACTGTCAAAATGGTTGATAGAAAATAAATGAACAGCACTGATGCCTTAACTTGGCTTTCTAAAAAGGATCCCATCAGAAAAACTATCTGGATTTATGGAAGCAGTATCAGGAAGAAATCAGAGAAACAGAAAGCTGTATTGATGAAGCTAGGCTTACCTCATCCAATGGAAAACTTCTTAATACAGCATCGATTTTACACCCTCTACTATTTCTGCCAAACTCAGAGAATACCTGGGGTTTTCTGGTTGTTTCCACTGAAAACAGGGCCAGGGAGAGAAAGAAGGCCCACAGTGGGCAGCAAGAGATTGAGTAGTTTCACTCTCACATTGGCTAATGAATGATAATGAACCAATTAAACAACACAATTTCTAAAGTACCTGCCAGCTCTAAGAGCCTGTGACTCTGTAGGAAGACCTCAACATGATCAGCCTTTGCTTACAAAGTAAAATAGAGTAAGGAGATAGAAGCCATAGTGGGTGAATTCAAATGTTAATGATGACAAAAGCCATGCCTCAGCTTTCAATTATTTCAGCTGATTGCTCCTCTCTATCAGCAAAGAATTGACATGAAAATCTTAGCGTCTCAATTATAATATAATGCATTCATAGATAAATATATGGATCTAATATTTAATATAATATATCCATAACTCTTTCTCTCAGTGCATTTCTATTCCTTATTCCTTACCCTTTCCCACAGGCTACTTTAGTATTATCTAAAGTATCTACCATCACGCCTATACAAAAACTTGATTCATGTCATCATATGAGGAAAACTGCTGTCTTTCCCATGTAAAAATCAAGGAATGCATTAAGAAGGAATTAATTAATCAAGGAATGAAATTCTGATACATGCTACAACATAGATAAACCTTGAAAACATACTAAGTAAAACAGTGCACAGACAAAACGAAAAATATATATGAGTTCATTAAATATACTATAAGGTACCTAGAATGGCAAACTCATAGACACAGAAGGAATAAGATTACCAGGGGTAGTGGATAGGGAATGAGGAGTTACTATTTAATAAAGACAGGGTAGGATTTCTGTTTGGGCTGATGAAAAAGTTTTGAAAAAGGATAGTGGTGGCCGGGCGCGGTGGCTCAAGCCTGTAATCCCAGCACTTTGGGGGGCCGAGGCGGGTGGATCACGAGGTCAAGAGATCGAGACCATCCTGGTCAACATGGTGAAACCCCGTCTCTACTAAAAATACAAAACATTAGCTGGGCATGGTGGCACGTGCCTGTAATCCCAGCTACTCAAGAGGTTGAGGCAGGAGAATTGCCTGAACCCAGGAGGCGGAGGTTGCGGTGAGCCGAGATCGCGCCATGGCACTACCGCCTGGGTAACAAGAGTGAAACTCTGTCTCAAAAAAAAAAAAAAAAAGGATAGTGGTGATGGTTAAAAACACTGTAAATATATTTAATGCCACTGAATTGTAAACTTAAAGATGGTAATAATGGCAAGTTATATGTTATGTATATTTTACCACAATAAAAAATATCAAAGCATACAGTATCTCCTTCATAATTACCAAAATGAAAAAAATAAAAATAAAAAACTTGCCACAGATTTTCTCTTTGAAATATTTTTAAAAGTAAACTGTAGCTGGGAACAGTGACTCATGCCTGTAATCCCAGTACTTTGGAAGGCCAAAGCAGGGATCACTTGAGTTCGGGAGCTAAAGACAAACCTGACCATCATAGTCAGACCCTCAGCTCAACTGGAAAAAAAAAAAAAAGTAGTAGACTATAAGTTCCATAAGGACCAGGACCAGATCTGTTTTATGCACCACTATTCACAATAGACTCCATAAATGTTTGTTCAACAAAAAAATGCTTTTAAACAGGAGAGGATTAAAAAGCACCAAATTGACTATTCATGAGAAAGTATAATGGAGCATATTCCAGGGAAAAATACCAACACAATGATATCTAAGCTCCTTCAGGAAAAGGTACTGTTTCATCTGTACTTCTTTCATAGCATGTCTTACAATGTTTAACACATAGTAGGTGGCTAATAAATATTTTCAGAATGAGAAAAAATATCATATGGTTGTAAAATCAATGTCATATTATTGCTCCACTTTTTAAAAATTACTTTTTGCAAATGTACAATTACTTTTGCCCAGGATGAAAAAAAAATCCCCATAACTCACACAAAGTACAGGTAAAAATATAAACAGCTAGAACACATTATTCTCAGAAAAAGAAACAGTAAATGCAGGGCACAACATCTTCTAAATAGAAAGGAAATTATTAAAAAAAAAAAAAAAANTATTAAAAAAAAAAAAAAAAGAGAGAGAGAGGCAAATTTGATCACTTTGAAGAAAATCCAAATAGTCATTCCCCAAAATCAATGTTCAACCTCAACAGTAAATAATTGAATGAATATAGAAGCACTGCACCATTAAAGAAATTTACTCATAGTGAACCACAAGTTACCAATATTTCTCTCAATTAGCCTACCAACTAATCAGGTGATCTTTCTTAAATTTACTTACATCGCAAATTTATACAGAACTGGCTTACAGCCAACATGCAAGCTACTGATGACTTTCTCAACTAACATTCACCATCTACATATTTACATTTTACATAAATTACTAAGTTAATTAAACTATACACAAGCGGAATATTTTTAAAGCAAAAATTCAAATGCTGACATCCTTAACATTCAGGATGTCAGGATCATCCATATAATAATAGGTGGATCCATATAAAGTCACTAGGACTAAGTAATAGATTAATCTCACTTTGAACAATACCAAAACATGTTCTTCAAGCTCAAACCCCCAACATATCAAATATGTCAACTATGTGACAATTAACAGAGAAAACAAAAATTCAGCCTCTGAAGATGTCAAGGTTTACATTCCTATCTCTCAATTGTATCTGCTTTACAAGCAGGTAAGCATCATTAGAGCAGGCTGCCTGCTACCATGGTCCTTCATGAATGCAGGGGTTCTCCATTAGCATTCCAAATGCTAATAGTCTACTATTAGAGCTAGCACTTCAAGCAGAACTGCATGAAGAATTATCACTTCTGTACATGAAAGCATAACCACTACAGGTGTAATGATGCAAAATACCAGCACACTGACCTCTGCTCAGCAGTACACACTTAAAGCAGGTGCATTTCTGTGATCCAAAAGGGAAGGAAGTAGGATGAGCAGGGAGGAAGCCCCAGATCCCTAATATATTAGAGATATTTATTCTACTCAGATCCAATCCAGCTAAATTCACAGACATCAGTTTACTCAAATGGAAAAAGTAGTCTCTCGTCCTTCACTTGCTTGACTCAGAGGGCATTTATCCAAGCATAGCCAAGCAAAAGCAATCTGTAAGATCTCTTTCAGCTATAATAAATAAAGACTAGTTTCAGAAGAAATAAGACTCTGATATGGCAAAGAAGCAGTCGTTAAACCTTTTCCCCATCTTATCACTGCTACTTGGTGTTTACAAACTACGAGCAGTAGCCTCGGGAGCCTCAAAAGACTCTCCCATGAGTAACCTCCAGTCAGATCCTTAATTTAAATACCCCCTGTATCAATCTGTGATGTTTCTGGCAGTTAAATAGAAGGAAGTGAGTAAAATGACATGCATAAAATGAATCCTTTTTAAGTTGTAATGAGTGAGTCAGGATTCAGACTTGCCGAGATGCTCCAAATTAAAACCCCTGCTATAATTTTAAGCATGTTCTGTCTTACCGTTTTGCTGTTGTCTCCCTCAGGCTTGATTCACCTGGAACTCTTTAACATGTCTCTAGCAATGTGTTTGCACCAGGCCAGGCTCATACAGCAACTGAATTCACATCTTTCTGCACTAGCAAGCTGAAATGGTACGGCCGTACTACGACCAAGAGAGGGGGATGCAAAAGCAAGCAAAAAAAAAAAAAAAAAAAAGAAAGAAAGAAAGAAACCCGGAAATCACCTAAGAGAAGCTAATCTCAGTGGAATAAGATCAAACATTGTTCAGAAGAACACACAGGACATAATAACATTCAGTATCAATAGCTTTAACAGCTCAATTATTTTCTCCAAAAAATCCATTTTTTTTTTTTTTCCAAACACGATGGACTTGCCTGTGGAGTTCCCAGGAAGACAGAGTAACCGGGCTCTGCAGCAGCATTGCAGCCAAAGTAACCATGCATATGCTGTCCAGGCAATTCACAACACACTGTCTTTTCAGAAAGATATTGATTTGCAATGCAGGGCTGCTTCAAAAGAATACAGAATGGGAGCCAAACAGCTAATGGTGATTGCACAGGAGGAAAAACATTTAATCAAGGGGATGCACCTCATCAGGCTCAATTCAATTTTTTAAGAGCACTGGAGAAAGCCAGTAAGTGTCCTGAGTGACAACCCCACTAAATAATCATCTGGGATCCTATAGAAGGCCAAGTTTCAGCCACCATCATTCATGTTGCAAAAGCTGCTAAAATGGTGTCTATGTGTATATATTTGTCATATGCAAATGGAGCATAATGAGAACTCCAAAATAACCATGCACCAAATACATGGTTTAAAAAAAATGCACAGGTGCAGCATACACAGAATCAAAGTAAAAGAATGCATAGTTATGACCCTGCAGAATTTTTGGTGGACTTAGAGTTCATATCACTCTGAAAAATAAAATATCAAAACAAGCCAGATCTCACAATCCTTAGGCAAATTGTGCCAAGTCATGCCACACGGTGCTAGGCGGCAAAGGAAGGATGCCAGACTGCTACTCTCATAGCGACCCCTACAGGAGAGAGGTTGAGCAATCCTTGTTTAAAGGAGTTCCTATCCTCAGTACACAGAATCATGAAAGGACATAAATTACATCATCATTCTCAGCAAACTGACAGAGGAGCAGAAGATCAAACACCGCATGTTCTCACTCATAGGCGGGTGTTGAACGATGAGAGCACATGGACACAGGGAGGGGAGCACTACAC
>NW_016107413.1:3434324-3438987 GCF_001604975.1 Cebus imitator
AAAAAAAAAAAAAAGATACAACAATACAACTGAGAAATACCTTAGGCAAGAAATAAAAAAGCCAAGCATAAAATCGAACCTTGTAAATATTCACTTATTTAAGAAATTAAGGTACAAGAGGAGGTAACTACTGTGTTAATGATAAGTGGTCAATATTCCCAAAGCTCCCCAAACTGGGGTATACAGTGATGATCAGAAACCTCAGGCAAAGTGTTTTCCCTTCACATCCTAAATGGTTTAAATGAATCAACTCTTCTTTATCCCACTTGCAAACCATCTTCACCTTCATCATTTTGAATGACACTGAATATTCAATTTTGTTTTCCTGTAACACAAAAGCTCATTCAAAATCCTTTTAAAAACTTATTGTTCAAACACAAATATTACATACTTTCATCTTCAACAAAGCCAAGAAACAACGCTATCTCCTTAATATCTGAAAATTATTGAATTATATGAGCATCATTTCTGCAGAGCAGACTTCATTTCAACAGGTCTTTCAAGAACCTGAGGTTTTTTGTTATTGCTTATCCCTCCAGCCCACAAAGACACCTTTTTCAGAACCAACAGCACTTCTTATTTGTGTCACTTAAGATTTAATCATATGCCACCTCATAAAACTCTCTTGTATTATTGGCATTTTCCCCATTTTAAGGACTTTGAGGGATAAATCACACCAACTGCATTTTTCAAAATTTATTTAAATAGCACATAATACAATGCTAGGCAACTAGCAAATACTAAATAAATATTTTTTAAAATTAATGAATTTCCCAACTCCATATTTTAGGGCTAAAAGTTGTTCTTAGGTAATCCCCTTTCCTCTATCATTCATACAATGTTTGTGTTCTCTAAGATACCTTGTATAAAACCAACAAACTTAACACAATAACATTTCTCCTTTATTTTTTATTCATTCAGCAGACAGGCTAATGTGCCCAGCAATGTGAAGAGCCATGTTCTCTGCATTCAATAAATGCCTTGAGTGATTAGAAATAAAACAAGTGATTAGAATACACTGAAATGAATATTTGAGAGCACTCTATTCAGTATAAATAATATTCCTTAGGTGGCTCAAAAAAGACTTCTCAGAGGTGGTAACATAAAGCTGAAGCTTTCAGGTACTACCCAGGAGAAGAAAGACATTTGGGGAACAGCATGAAGTCTGAAAATGGATGCTGTATGAGGAAATAACCAAGCCACACCCACAGAGGTCACCATTGTGAAGGCTCAGAGGAAAGGTGGCTCAATGCCAGAACAGAAAGGGCCCTGTAAGCAACGCTAAAAAGTTGGGAATTTTATCCTATGGGAAGTTGCCAATTAATCCAATAGAAAGGGCCTACAGGACTAGAGGCAGAAGACTGGCTGAACGAGATTTTTCATTTTATGACAGGGTAATGGTGTAGAAATGGATTGGAGAGGTGAAAGAAGGGAAGTGGGGAGGCTACTTGGGAAGCTAAGCTAGTGTTTCAGATGAGATCCTGAACTAAAGCCATGAATATGTGGGTGGAAAGACAACAGAGCTAAGAGGCATTCACCTTGAGTTACCTGCTGAGTGACTGGACATGAAGTCGAATGGAAAGGGAAAACCTATACTGAATTCTCTAGTATAACCAGGTAAAAGGCTAGTTTATAAAGTAAATGAGTGAACACAAGAAGAATACAAGCTTGAGGAAAAGGGGAAACTATCATAAATTCAGTATTTTACACGCTAAGTTTCAGGTATCTCCGAACATCCAAGTGGACATGTTGCATAAGCAGCTGTATAAACGTCTAGGGCTCAGATGACAGGTCAAAAGTTTGTTTATATGCCTAGGTCAGGGTTTCCTAGAAACAGAGCTGGGCCCGCATCTTACAATTTATTGAGGGTATCCTCTCAGTGACAATAAATGAGGGAGCAGGACAGGGAGGAGAAAAGTCAAGGAAGAATGTGGCCTCAGACAAAAACTGCGCCCAGCATTAGTCTCACCTGAAGCAAGAAGGCCAGGCTTTTGTATCCTTGGCCCGATCAGTCACGGAATGAGAACTGGAGAGGAAGGGCTTCTGTTCATGTAGGCATCCACTGACCAAGCGGCTCTGAGCACAGTGCCTGTCCAACTGTGGTTCAGTCACAATGGACAACTTTTCTTTTCCTCAAAGCTGGTTCCTCAGGAATCTTTATGTTTGCTGTTCTCTCTGCCTAGAATGTTCTTCCCAGATAACCCCTTAGCTGACTCCTTCCCATTACACAGTTGGACCCCAGGTAACACCTCCTCAGAGTCTTTCTCTGGCTTTCCTCTGCTGTTGCTCCTCCCTCCCCTATCAAATTACACTGCTTTTGTTCTTTAATTTACTTTGTTTGTCTTCCTGCCCCACTAGAATGTAAACTGCTCAAGAGCATGGACTTCTCATTTGTTCTCCTGTGTTTCCCCAGCCCTAGGACAGCACTCAGTACTTGCTTAATAAATAAATAGTAAGAAGAGTTGCTAATGACAGAAGTTCAAACAAATTCTGTGGACATGTGTAGACTGGAAATGCATGGGGAGCTTGAGGAATGGGTGGGGGGAAATAATAGTGTCAACAAGGGTGTAGACAACAAGTCTGACCACAAAGCAGAAGTAAAGAGAGCAGCGAGAGGGCAAAGCTGCAGGAAATTAATCATTATGTCATACAGGATTCACAATCTATGGTGTTAAGAATATCTTTATTAGAGGCCATTGAGATGTGTCTGAAACTATACCATAAAAGAACAATAGTAGAGGTTAAAATAAAAATTACAGCTTCAAAGAGAAGAGACAAAAAGGCTTATAAAAACATAATCTCAGTGGACAGAGGAAAAAAAGAAAACTGACTAACATCTACTAGGTCAGTTTTTGTGAGTAAACAGAAATTGATCCCTTGAAATCCCTGCATTTATATGAGATGTTTTTAAATTCTAAAAAGTAGTATGCACTTCCCAGGCTTTTAAAAGAGATTATAATAAACACAATCTAATCTTCAACTGATGATGGGACCAACTATAAACATCAGTGACAGCCCTCAGGGTTTAACAGTGGGTACACAGGCCCAATTGGCTCCTAATCTGAATAACCTGACATCTAAGTGTTCTTCTGCTTCATTTTTATGATTCATTCTCTTTTTGCTATCAAAATTGCCTTATTATGGCCCTACATGTGCCTCCTCTTTCTAGTATCACCACACTGTCCTCAATCTTGCTATAAACTTCTTCAGTTATCCTTGTGTTGGACAACTAGATAATCAGGCTTATTAGCAGAGTGTGTCAATGGCTTGAGTCAACAGGTTCAAAGCAGAACCAAGAACTTTGTCCTAAGTGGAAAACGTGTAGGCTTTACTCCACAGGCTCTGCAGTACGTCTTGGCTATACAGAAACCCTTGTTTCATGTCAACCTTCCTGGAGCTACCTCAGATATAAGAGGCTGCCAGATGACTAATCTTCACATAAATAGGGTCTAATGGACAGGTGGGGCCAAACATTTTTTAAAACTTAGAAAAAAGAAGTAATTGAATAAAAAGATAGAGAATACTTTTCTTCTATCTTTATCTTTTTTTTTTTCCTTTTCTACCAAAAGCCTATGAAGAGGAAACACTTTTCTTTAATTGAACAAGGAAAAAGAAACACTAAGAAAACTTTTTAAATGTAAGAGAAGAGAAAAGAGTACTTTATATATATGAATCTAACTATAATAATCACCTACTTTATGAATTAGTTTCATTAAAATTTTAAGTCTAAAAGAGAGAAAAAAATTTAATTTTATTTTCAAAAGTAATAAACAGAAATTTTCCAAAAATAAGTTGGTTTTCAAATGATTATAATTCCATATAACCCTAGCAACTTCTTTCTGTTGTAAACTTTTACAGTAAAATTTCATGTGATTGATTTTTAAATGTTCATTTTGTTTTAGTAAGCCTAAACCCCCACCTTTTTGTGAGCCCTAAAGACTTTATGACTTAGTTCTCTTCCAATGTCATTCATTAATTACAATCTCATTTATTTGAAGAAATGTCATTTATCGAAAATACTTTCCCAAAACACTGTGAAATTCTGGAGGAATCTGAAAGGAATGTTTAACAGCCATGTCTTAACCACAATACCAAACCTATCCACATGTCATGCATGGCATTTCATGGATGAGATTTTCTTCCTAATATTATACAACTTTGAGTGTTTTCTGGATTCTGTAGGGGGAAAAAAGGAACTAATTTTATCAGTAAATATAGGTGATTCTATCACCATCCAATAGATCTATTCCCAGCAAAACTTTACATTCTGTTAAATTACACCCTAAAAAACAAAGGACTTCTATGGAAAATGGAATTCAGTCAGACCATTCAAAGCCTACATATCCAGAAAAGTAAGAAAAACAAAACAACTCTAATAAGCACATACACACATGCCATATTTTCTTCATCTCCGCATTTCCTACATTGCTGATACAATTTTGCACACAATGGATGCTATAACATGTCTTGGCTAAAGATAGATCCTGTGCTGATCCCTATGAACTGCAGAAAATATGTCCAGGTGAAAAAGTTTTGTTATGAACTTCATCTAAGGTGGAAATTAAAACTCCCAAGCTAGAGCTATAGCAGGGGAACTTCAAATTGTTACTGCTGTCAAGAAGCAGTGTGGAAAGTTGACAATTACGACTCTATAACAGAAACT
>NW_016107413.1:3439993-3462595 GCF_001604975.1 Cebus imitator
CGTCTCAAAAAAAAAAAAAAAAAAAAAAAAAAAAGTGATTTTATTATGACCACATTCATGAAAGAACAGTATCAGAGAGTTCCAAATGTACTAACATGATCTAAGAAATGTGAATTAAATTATAAGACCTCAATGGCAGACACAAAATCCTTGGGGTAGCATCAAGAAAAAAGGCAAATGGCATTGAGAAAAGATGTGAGAATTTTCTCTCTTCTTGGTGTCAAAATGCCATTGAGGACAAAGGCTACAAACCCATGACTATCAAAAAGCTGTTTAAGAAGTTAAGTCTTATTTGTAAAAACTTACTTAAGTTTTAAAATCAACTCTGAGAAGGAAAAAAAAAATGTAGTTCAGGGTTGTGAGTCAGCTTTCTTGCTTTTAGGGACTGTGTCCCAGCTTTCTAAAATTTCACTTAGTTTGAAAAATTAGGAAAATCTCAAAAGGAAGAAAACTCTCTTAAAAAGATCTTTCCAAATAAACATACAGAACTAATTTTTAATTACATTTAATAGTTTTAAATCTAGAAAACCTTTCCCACTTATGTAGTATGTACTTGAAAATACTCACATAAAAAGTATTTGTTAAGTAAATTACTTCTTTTGTCTCACTCTACATACACCTAAGAAAAAAACAGGAAGCAGGCCCTTGGGAAAGAATGGTTAACAGTGCTGTATATTTCAACAATAAATATTTGGGACAAGCAAAGGATAACCAACTGAAGACACTAAAAACTGAAATTAAAATGTATATTCCTCTGTAATTTACCTGACTTTCCTGTGGCATTGTTTTAGTATTTGCCTTTTCAAGCTAGTACTAATATAATTTAGATCATTCCAAAACTATGCATGCATCACTCTCCAACCACAGAAAGAAAACCAAAAAAGACTTTTGGCTAAGGAAGACTCATCATATGATCATTTAACAGTTCAGTATTACTGGGGTCTAATAGTGAAATCAGGTTCACTACAAACATGCATAAGTCACAAGGATATTAACAGCTCTGAAATGCTTTCACCCACTCTGCAACCCTTTTGTACACAGTACAATAGAGACAACAACAGCACCCAAACATTAGTTGAATCCTTTTTGCCATTCCTTGTGGAATGCTTTCCTTGAGTGATTATTAAAATAGGGTAGGTTCCTGTTTCTTAAAAAGTAGAACTGAATTGTTTGGGCTGGCCAGCATATTTTTTCTCTCTTCCTGGGGAATGATTTTTCCACCCCATGCCATCCACTGCAGTCTATGGAGAGTTGTACCTTTCCAGGAACAGACAAGGAATCTAACTTAGTTAGACTAATCCTTCCCTGGAATCCAACTTAGATTAATCCTTCCCTGGGACTTTTCAACCAGAGCTCAGTTGCGCCCTCCTCTCCACCCTTGATGGTAGCAAAGCAGATAAAGCATCAGCTTAGAAGCAGCTAGTAGCAGTGTCTCTAGACCTGTAAAAAAGCTCAACTGAGATCCTAAAGCCATCAGTAGTAAAAGTAGAGATGAGGATAGCATAAAGACAGACAGTACTGGTAACTTGGAGCTAGCACCCACTGAGGTGTTAGCTCTGCTGGTTGCTTGACTTTCTAAAAAAGCATAGTTGTTCAGCCCTGGTTTCTATTCTGCAACACTTCTCCCAATAAATCTATTTCTTTCTTTAGCCACTTCAAGTTGATTTTCAGCTTCTTATAAACAAGAGTGCTAGCACACATGGGGATACATGTACAGAAATGATATGGAGCTACTGTGAACCACTAACACCAGAGGTAAAGTAAATAACTTAATAGATGTCTTGTTTTAAACTCTAGGAAAGGGAGGTATAAAGTAGATGTTGACTTACATAATAGTAGAAAAGGATGGTTTTAATAGCAGTCAAGGTTTTTACAAAGCTACTTCACATACCTAACTACATAAAAATTTGTAATAAATTGAATATCATTACATTAAAATTCATTTTTATTCTTATAATTTATAGGTGAAAGCCATAGAACATTAGCTACTAATCAGTTATCTGAACCTGCAGGAAGCCTGAATGCTTTGACCAATTAGTTTATTAATTAGGTTAACCAGATATCCAAGTTGCTGTGATAGCACATGCTCAAATTTCAGACACAGTACCTAAAGGGAAATAAACTGACTATCCTTATAGACACCATCTATAAGTTGTTGGTAAATACTGCCACACATAAGTAGCTAAGAAATGTCATAAAAAATATGTAAGTGAAAGTGGTTCCTTGTACCAATCCTGACCTTTAAAGGCTTCTGGCCATGAAAGAAAGAGGGTTATTAAAAATTAAAGAAGTAATATCAAGGGGATTTTGGAAAAAGCCACAAAAGTATGCTAGAGATTTGTGGCTGCCTAAAGAAAGTGCTAAGAATAAATTGTAAACTACATTTTCTGTATTTCACTGCTAAAGGGGTTTTTCCATGTTTTATTAATTTACCAACCATTTATTAAGCTTTGTATTAATCACTATAGGAGGTATAAAGATGAATGAGACCCAATTGCTGCTCTCACAGACACTTAAACAAATAAATATAATATGAAAACAGCTGTCATAGAAAAGGTAAGAGAAAACACTATCAGAGTTCAAGTTGGGGAGGCCTCAGAATGACAGATCAAGCAAAATTGGCAGATTTTCACTTTAGGTAATCAAATTCTGAATACCAGAGTCACATAGAATTCAATAAGTAAAATGCTGGGGGTTGGAGGTGCATGTATATCCACAGAACAGGAATGATCACTCTTAGCACCAGAGTTGTTATCTATATATGGATGTAATTTGATAATTTAACAAAGAAATTTTGTAATATCATAGGAGCATAGCCTAGAAGATTGGAACAATTTCTGTAATTTGAACCTTTACGAATAAGGGTTCTTTTCTCCCTTCTGGTAGAAGATTTTCTGGATAGGCTCCAAGGTCTTCAAGTACACTGCCTGTCCATATGGTTCAAAGATGTGTTTCTTCAGGCTGGGCATAGTGGCTCATGCCTGTAACCCCAGCACTTTGGGAGGCCGAGATAAGGTGGGCAGATCACGAGGTCAGGAGATCAAGACCAGCCTGGTCAATGTGGTGAAATCCTGTCTCTACTAAAAATCAAAAATTAGCTGGGCATGGTGGCATGTGCCAGTAATCCCAGCTACTCGGGAGGCTGAGGCAGGAGAATCGCTTGAGCCAGGCAATCAGAAGTTGCAGTGAGCCGAGATTACGCCACTGCACTCCATCCTGGCGACAGAGCAAGGCTCTGTCTCAAAAATAAAAGAAAAATAAAAAATAAAGGGTGTGTTTTTTACTAGTTGCCCTGGACACAGACAACCAAATTTTTTTTCCACCTATGTTAAGAAAAATGTAGGGGACTGTTACAACAGCTAGTCACAAGGAACTTGGAGACCATTCTTTACACCTCTGTCTTTTCCCCAATATTTATTCTAATTTAGAGAAAGTAAAGTTTTACTTATCACAATACAAAGGCCTAATAGATTTACTTAGTTTTATCAGTCCTCCCCTGAAGCACCTGATTCCCTCAATAAGCACTGTTTCTCTTAATCATTTAGGGAAGATTCAGCTCACATAAAACATAGAAGTACTTTCTGCCTGACCCCATCATAACTAGTTCCCTCTCTAAGGGCACCTAGTAATTGCAGCCACGGCAGGACCACCTGTTTGCAAGGTATCGCAACGCAGCATTGATCCACCTTGTTTCAGAGATTTCTTGTCACACCCACCAGGGTAATTTAACTCAGAACTCTAAGGGTTAAAACAGGTTGGATGGGGAGGAAAGAGAAAACATCATAGATGAAGCCATATAAATAGGTACAGTGGGGCACTAACCTCAACATACAGTCAGATGCAAAACAGCTAGATGAATAAGAACGTAAACTCAAGGATTAGACAAACCTGCATTCCTGATCCAGGCCTTGGACAAGGTATCTATCTTATGGGAACAGTTCCTATTCCTAAGAGGGTTGCCGTGGGGCTAAATGATGTACAAACTACATAGAATAGTGCTCAGTAAAGCAAAGGCTACTGCAATCCAGTGATAAGCATAATGTATGTTTAAGTGTGATCAGGCACTAAGCTGTTAGGTACCATAGACTCCCATCCTGGGGCCTATACTTCTGCAGGAGGGCTTGTAGTTGTCTTGGTTCTCTTGGTTCAGATCAGCCTGGCACTTTCTTCTGTATCAGTCATGGGCTGTCAGGCTCATTTTCTCCGTCACTCCTTAATTTTATCAGTTCCTATCGATTCTTCAGTATTTCTGTTTCTACTGACATTTCACTTTGCTTTTGCACTATTCCATGAAATTCAAACACTTTTTAAACAGCCATAGGAGCTACCCCACAGGCCTTCTTGATATTTCCTTTGACTAAAGGTGGAAGGATTTATTTATAGTTTATAAAAGTTTTCATAAGAAGTTTAGTGCACAGTCTGTCTTCTCTCTCTGTGTGGATTTTCTTCCTTTCTCACTGTCATCTTTCCCCATTGTAACTACAAAGCTGCAGGGTAAGAGTTAAGACAGAACTGAGAACCCATGGTTACATAATGAAATATCAAAGATAAGGTTTACCAAATAGATTAGAAAGATGACAAGAGATTTTACCACCATCAGCACATACAAGGAAAATTTAGTGAGTAGATTTAGTGAGTAGCAAATGCTAGAAGAGGGGAACACTCATCAAGAGTCAATTTTGCCAAAGAAAGCAAATAACTGTTCAAATAAACAGTTGGCAGGCATACATTTCCAAAAAATTTGGGGGTGTTGTAAGATAACTGACGTCAATCAGGAAGCAGGAATCTTGTCTTCTGAAATTTTGCTAAACAAAATGTTCTATCTGATCAAAGAAGGGATAAAATTCAGAGGCATCAGCTTTCAAAATATACACAAATAATTGGTTTTCTTATTAAAATTTGGCGAATCGCCCATGATGCATATTATCTATGTATAAAGAATCTACTCACATGTTAAATACTAGCCAGAAAAACCCACCACTATTCTGCTCCTCCTCTCATTTACAAAGTATTACCTCTATGTGGAGTAGCATAAGGTACCACAACAAAGAAACTGTATTTTAATAGTAGATAATGTAATTTATAGGTAGAATTCATTATTGTGCTATCATTGCAATTAGCAGGAAATTAAAATGAGCATGTAAACACTTATAAAATGTGGTATAACAGAATAATTTTAACTAGAATTAAACCTGCCTATCAGAACAAATATCAAGTAAAACATCAAGTAGCATGAATCAGCTAATTTTCTTTAAGTATTTAAGTACTTTTATTTTTAATTGACATACCCATGTAACACTTCTTCTTAAGTGGAAGTAATTAACTTGGAAAAGTTATTTGATTCTTTTAACACTATCAGGTATTCTAAAAGAATTAAAGTACCAGAACTTTCACCAGTTTTGCTTCAGACATATAATTCTGTAAAGTTTTTATTCTGAAATTACTTCTAGGTTTATAGAAAATCTCACACAGGGCAGTTCAGCTCTGTATAATTCAAAGGGACTGTGTAACATCTGAAAAGCTAAAAGAAGAAAGCACATTGTAACTGCACTGAAATCTGATACTTTATAAAAAGATTTTGTAGGCCAAGTGCAGTTGCTCATACCTGTAATCCCAACACTTTGGGAGACCAAGGCAGGAGGACTGCTTGAGGCCAGGAGTTTAAGACCAGGCTGGCCAATATAGCAAGACCCTATCTCTACAAAAAATTAAAAAATAAAGATTTTTGGCATCAAAATCCAAAAAGTGCTGTCTCTTTCAATGATAATTTTCTCATGTTTATAGTGACTGTAAATAGTAAAGCTAAAAATTTCATCAGGTAAGGCATGTCTTCTTTTTAACAAAGAAGAAAAGGGGAATAAAACTGTCATTATTCCCAAAGTTTAAATCTCTCTTGATTCTGAACCCCTCTCATCTGCAACTCCATTTCTCTGTTCTTCTTCATACCAAAATTCCTCAAAAGGAGGAGTTGATCCCAACTGGTTCCACTTCCTTAGTCCATTCATTCTTAAACCCATTTTAATCAATTTCTGTCCTCTCCACTCCACTAAAGGTCAGCAATGGCTCCCTCAAGGACAACACCAGTGGGCAATTTCCAGACCTCACCTGAACCTCTCAGCAGCATCTGACACAACTAATCACCTCCTCCTCCTTGAAACTCTTCACTTTGACTTCAAATACCATGCCCCTGTAGTTTTCCTCCTACTTCACTGGCTCTGCCTCCTCAAAATCCTTTGCTAGACACTCTTCCTCTTCTCAACCTATAAAGACAGGTGTCCCAGGATGAGAGTCTTGGGCTCTTGCCATCTCTGCCTATACTCCCTCTTTAGGTGACTCTTATCCTACCATTTTGGTTAAGTGTTATCAGTAAACTGAGGATTCCCAATTGTATATCTCTAGGTCCTACCTTTCCCTCATCCTCAGACTCACATATCCAAATACTTAGTGACAATTCCTTTAAGATATCTAATAGGAATCTTAAGCTGTACAAAATGGCTGAGATGGGCAGACCATTTGAGGCCAGGAGTTTGAGACCAGCCTGGCCAACGTGGTAAAACCTCGTCTCTACTAAAAATACAAAAATTAGCCAGGCATGGTGGCGCACACCTATAATCTCAGCTACTAGGGAGGTTGAGTTACAAGAATCACTTGAACCCAGGAGGTGGAGGTTGCAGTAAGCCGAGATTTTGTCACTGCACTCCAGCCTGGCCACAGACCCAGACTCTGTCTCAAAAANAAAAAAAAAAAAAAAAAAAAAAAGTACAAAACCAAATCAAATTCCTGATTCCATAACCTTTCAAAAACACTGCTCCTCCTCCCAATATTCCCCATCTCAATATAATCCTACCTTTAAATCACTCAAATTTCTCTAATCAAAAACTTGAGAATCTACTCTGCTATCCCTATATCCACTCCAACAGCTAGTTCCCTTGGCTCTCCTTTTTCAGAACATTCTCAAATTCCATTACTTCTCAGCAGCCCCGCTGCTCCCATCCTAGTCCAGGCAACCATCACAACTCACCTAGATGATGACAGCAGCCTCCTAACTGGTCTTTCTGCTGCTACTCTTCCATTCTTCCTCCCAATCCAGTCTACATATTATACAACAGGCAGGGTTTTTTAAAGTATCACCATCCTGCTCAAAACCTCAAACACTTTCCGACTTGGAGTGAATTGCTACATCTCAACCATGACCAGCAAGGTATGACCTCTCTAACCTTCTCCCCAGACCCCTTGCTCATTCCACTCTGGCCACCCTGAACTCCTTCCTGTTCCTTAAGAACACTAAGCCCTCTATACTCGACTGTTGCACCCTCCTCCTGAAACATTCTTCTTCCAGATATTCCCATGGTTTGCTCCCTCCCTTCTTTCACAACTACATCCACACATTACCTTCTCAGAAATGCCTCGCTTGACCATTTATCGACCCCCCTCTCCCATCCATTTTTACCGTTTCCTTGCTTTTGTTTATGTTCCTCAGAAATTCAGCTTGACCATATCTGTTTACTATCTGCCTGCCATCCTCACTTGTGTAAAAGTTGATGGCAGAATTTGTCTATCTTATTCACTGTTAAATCTCCAGGGCCAAGAACTGTGCCTGATAAATAGTAGAGGCTCAGTAAACATTTGTTGAATGAATCATTTCTATACTCTTACCCATTGTTACCAAGGTAGAGAATATACATTTCAATTGATTATTACTTTTAATATACATGGTATGATGCCAAAGGAACCATTAATTATTTTTTAAGTTATATTTTTAGGACCTCATAATGTTAGTTAGGGAATTTCTAGGCAGAAAGAGCAGCATGAGCAAATAAGTAAGGCAGAAAATATTACAACATATTTAAGGGAATACAGAAAATTCCCTACAAGAAATCTGGGGAAAGTAGAGGAGAAGAAAGGAGCACAGGTGAAGGGTGAAGTGTAGATAAGGCTAAACGCAAAACAAACGGCAATCATGAAGGGTCTTGTGTGCCCGCCTGAGTTGAGTATCATCTTGTAGGCAACAGGATATCATAAGCAGGGAAACAGCAATCAAAATTTCATTTGGGAAAATTATTCTGATCACATAAGATTATATAACTCACATAATCATGTCTGTTCTCAGTTGAAGTAGCTGCTTAGCTGTTCCAGATCTACACGCAGATAAGACTTATAAGCATACAAGTCTTAAATGATTATTTAACCCCTTATTATTTATACCTAAAAGACATTCATAGTTTCTTGCTCACAAACCTTCACCTGATCCATTTTCCCATGAAATATTTTCTCAGCATGTTCTCATTTGAATATTTTCAATTTGTAATCAATTAGCTCTTCAGTTTAAGATCACGTACATGACAGTCCTTAATTAATGCACACAAATTCCTGTGCATGCAGTGTATCTTTTAACTTATAATATCAAATGTTAACACTACATTGAGTAGTAAAATATTCAACAAGAAAATTCGATTATAGTTATTTTAATTAGTAAAAATCTGGTGTCTGATTATTAAGATACCAAAACAGAGTTTATCCAATGCAAACTTCAAATTAAAGTAAAATAAACTTCAGCTGGTCTAGACAAGGGGAATATTAAAAGTCCTGTATTTTTATGGTTAAAAAATAAGTTTGATTTCAACACTTAATATTTACTAGTATAAAGAAGCTTAATATCAAATACATATTGTCAGTTTACTAAGTTTAATTTGTAATCAAATGACATTCAATTAAAATTAAATGGATATGCTTTAACTGTTTTTTTAAATCCTTATTTGCCTTCTATTCCTCTTTGCTTCCTCTGTATCCTTAGTATTTATAATGTAAACATCACTTTTCCTTCTAAACCTTACAGTTTACTCTTAATATCTATCTGATAGTTATTCTATCTTTGACTGCTTCACAAAATCATATAAAGAACACCTACTACATATCAGGCACATCAGGCACAGTGCAAAGCCCTCTAGCACAAAGATTAAAAAAAAAGGTAAGCTCTCCATCCTGAAGCAGACTCTAATCACAGTCGTCCAGTCTTCCTTCCCACCTCTTGGACATCCATATGTCACAGACTATCCCTTTAATTACATGACCTACCTACATCTACTTTTATCTCTTCATCCAAATGACTTAATTTCAACATACTTGGTTCCTCCTCAATGATATGTCTTACATTAACCTCTTTATACTATAAGTCCATTTTAAAAGGAAGCAAAATAAATCAAGGGCCAACGTGTCATATTAATGCCATCTTAAACAAATTATCTGCTCAGCAAGTTTATAATTAATACCAAATCAGAGAGGATCCAGAAAGATAATCATTATAAATACACAGAGCAAGCATTTCCAACAAAGGCAAAAAACCCAATATCAATGACTAAGTAGATGTCCTGTCGCTAGGACTTATGAGCACAAAATCCACTGAGGCAATAAATTGGCTCTAAGGACAAAGACGCAACATGGCACGGTTACTTGGTAGTACAAATTAGTTCAATTTCTGTCCTCCTGGTCCACTTCCCTGAGCAAGCTTTTCCTGGAGATTCCCAATAACACAGTCATGCATGTGTGGTATTACCGAGAAAGCCAAAAACACAGATGTCTGCATAAGCTATTCATTACAAAGACCCAAGTTATGGAAAAATGAGGAAACCTCTGAAGATGTCTGTCCCCAGCTGGGAGCACTTACCTAGTAGGTGCTAACCTTGGCAAGCTTCATCCAAATCTGTGTTGGTATCACAGACTAGGGTCTATTCTAGATCAGGACTCATCATCAGCTTATACAACTTCTGTTCAATAAATATTTAAGTATGAAGGAGAGCAGATGTTTTAAATTTTAAAAATGACCTTTAGACATCAATCTTAACATTTACATTCCACAGACATATTCTCATTTTAAATACCTTTGGGAAGAATACACAGAGCAACCATTTCAAAATGGAAAAAAGCAAATATGTACAAAATCTGAAATACTTCCTATAACAGTATGAAAAAGAAACCTGGCTTTTCATAGACGGGCCAAAAGACTGATTTTTGCTTCACATTGTTATGCACCTTTTCCTAGTACATCCCACAAGCTACAGAACCCTACTGGCAAAATGTTTTTCTCTGGGGATAATTTTTTTTTTACTCGATAGAAGAAATGGCCTGAATTTAAAGCAGTTTTTCTTTTTCATCAGAACAATGCAGTGACTTCTATGCAAAATATAACAAAAAGTGGAAACCACCTGCCCCAGCCTCCCAAAATGCTGGGATTACAGCTATGAGCCACCACGCCCAAACAGAATAGCCCATTTTAACAAATATAATAATACGTGCTATTTACTTTAAAAGTATCCTTTGGGAATAAATACATTATATGTCAGTTTTCAGAGAAAGAAAAAGATATTAAATGCATATTAACAGTTCCTGCAGACCCCTGCCGCCTCTGGCCTGGAAAATGAGAGTATTCACAGTGACAGGCAGTCCTGGGGCAAGAAGCAGAGGATAGGAAGACCCTATCATGGCCCACTAGCATCGTCTCCGCCAGGCAGAGCCCTCATGCATTCTTCTTAGTCCATATCATTTGTCTACCGACAGCAGAAAAACCAAACGTGGCACATAAATGGTTTTTGGTTCTTTTTTTTTTTTTTTTTTTTTTTGACGGAGTTTCACTCTTGTTACCCAGGCTGGAGCGCAGTGGCGCTATATCGGCTCACCGCAACTTCCGCCTCCTGGGTTCAGGCAATTCTCCTGCCTCAGCCTCCTGAGTAGCTGGGATTACAGGCACGCACCACCATGCCCAGCTAATGTTTTGTATTTTTAGTAGAGACGGGGTTTCACCATGTTGACCAGGATGGTCTCGATCTCTTGACCTCGTGATCCACCCGCCTCGGCCTCCCAAAGTGCTGGGATTACAGGCTTGAGCCACCGCGCCCGGCCGGTTTTTGGTTCTTAAGGTATATCAGTGTACAGTATGTCAAAGCAAAGGTTGTATAAAAGTCAATTACATAAAAACTGAAAGCCCCTATAGGACTGATTTTTCTGAGTAGCTTATAAGCTAATTCTTTAATTAACATAAAAACAGAATTTCAAAATTAGTTGGGCAATTGTGGCATTATTTTGAAATAAACACACAGCCATCCAATGCTGATAATATTTGAAAAATAAGTCATTGAAAAACAGAAATGTAATGGAAAGTCTAGGTAGATCTGTCTGAAACTCAAACCAATATAACACACAAAAAATATACACTAGCCTTACAGAAAAAGAAGCATTCAATGGACCAATGATATAAGAAGAAAAGCCAGAAATACTGATTGTCAAATATCTGTAATCAAATGTAACTTTAAAACAATACAAAATTCATATATTTCACATACTGGAGCATACCATATTTCATTTCCCTTTATTTTTTATACCTTTAAGTATAGCACACACTTGGAATAGGACAACTTATGTATGTAGAAACTGCACCCTTCTTCTCCAACTCACTCATCTGAAATAAAGCGGATCTCCTGCCTCACAGCAATCATGAAATCAACTCCTCCATAGCACTCCCAAATCTCACTTATGGTAATTACATTCTCAAAATTATTCAGACCCAATGCCTTGATAACTAATTTGATATTCAATCTGTTAGCAAAGACTTCTGGCTCTACCTTCAAAATGAATTCAAAATCCAACCACTTCTCAATATCTCCAATGCAGCCACTGTAGTTGGATGGTAGTGATCTACCATCATCTTGCAGATTATTGTAGGAGCCTCTCACTGGTTTCCTGCTACTCCCTACTGTCTTTTTCTCAGCATAGCTGAGAAAGTCATCTTTTTGAAATGGAAGCCACGTCACTTTACTCTGCCTGAAAACTTCCATTGGTTTCCCATTTCATTCAGAATAAAGGCCAATTTTACAGCAACCTACAAGTCCCTGTGCAATGTAGCTCATGTTTCTGAAAAATTCCTACTACTCTCCCCTTACTCTTCTCTATCCAAAACAGCCTCTTTGCAATTCTCTCTGCCTGAAACGCCACTCTTCTGTGCAGCCACATGGTTCACTTCCTCATGACCTCCAAGTCTACACATGCAAGTGACCTCTTCTGTGAAGTCTTCCCTGGCTATCCTGTTTGAAATGACAAACCTTCCTATACCCTCCCTTCCTTTATTTTTTCCACAGTACTTACAACCCTCATATAAACAAATTTTACCTATTTCTTTATTGCCTGCCTCTCTTCACAATTAAGTTCCAGGAGGGCAGGAATTTTTGTCTGTTTTGTCCACAGTTGTACCCTCACGGTCCATAACTGAGATAAACACATACTAGATGTTCAATAAATGTTTGTGAATAAAAGTATTTCTGTCCATAAACTGCCAAATTGTATGACCGGAGATCCTATCTTAATGTTTTTATAAAATATTTTCAAGTAATTATTAATATGAGTAAGAATAAAATAGAAAATCACAATACAAAATACATCGAGGTACTTAAGGTGAACTGAGCACAAAGGAAATGGTGGTCACATGTCTAATTAAGTTTATCATTATTTTTTCTATTTTACTTTAATTTGCTTACTTTCTAAAGTAATCCCTTTGTCAAAATGAATGCTTACAAATATAATTGTTTTAATTCATTTTCTTTTACTCTTACATATCATGATACAAAAATTATTTTATTACAACTATGTGGAAAATTCTCTACATTTGCCATGTATCAATTTTAAAATTCCATAATAATTTTATTTTAGAGTAATATATGTGGTTTCTCAAAAAATGACACACAGCTAAAGGATTCCTCATTCTGTAGCTAGAGAACGCCACCTGGCTCAATATGAGAGAAACCACACTATTATTATGCTGAATACTGTTATAAATGTAATCTTTGATGCTTCTAAAGAAACTTTATAAGATGAAATAAATGAAGTTGTGGTGTTTTATTTAATAATACTTTATAAACAAAAATTACACATAGTGAAAGAAGTTGATAGTAAAATATTGACCATAATAATGGGTAGTTCTAAGCATTTTACAGGTATTGCTATACTTAATATGTACAAGAATCCTTTGAGGGAGGGAGTACTATTTTTAATCTGATTTTACATATGTGAAACCTGGGGCACTAAAAACGCCACCAAACAGAATCCTAGTAAAGCTAGAATTCAAATATAGGTAGCCTTGCTCCAGAACCCACACACTTAAGTATCACACAACCTGACTCTTCTAAGACAGCAAACATCAAGGAAACTCACCTAATATGCCTTTCAGAGCATTAAAAAACATATTGAGATATGCTTTATAGGGTAGGCCCTCAATTTTGATGGTATGCTATTTTATCAAAAATTGAGATGCCTGGGACAAATGATCAGGTTTTTCTAATGCAGTTTCATAACTACCCAGAAGAAAATATTTATTTTTTAAAAAGGTAAACAAAAACTAAAATATATTTGAGCATCAATATCATAGATAGACTCCATAATATAAGTCTCTTATATTAATCATGAAGCCTGAAAGTCTATAAAAATTTTCTCAAAGCCCAATGATCTCCCTTCCTATTATATCATCAAAGAATGATTTCTAAATAATTTGCAATTTATTAGAAACTTAAAATTTGCTCATCTATTCAGCAAACAATTATTAAATACTTAGATGTGTTTCATGTCTTCAAAGTATTTAAATTCCATAAATTTTATGAATGCTATTTTGAGGTCAAAATTCTCTGGAATTTTAGAAAAATACAGAATTATGAAAACTCATTTTACAAACATTAAATATACAAAAGCAGTCTGTTCACAGCAATCATGTATTTATTATCCTTCCCCAAGGAACAAATTTCTAGTGAGTATCTAAACTAGTCTGGGCTAATGGTTTTCCCTGGGGCAGTATGGAAAGATATAATTGTAAAAATGCCTTCAGTATTTTTCTCCTCAAAGGAGGCCAAGGGCCTACAGACTGCAGTTCAATTAAACATTTTCATTTTCATTCATTCATGCCCTTCCTCTTTTATCCCTCTCCTCCACTTTCTGCCATTCTTGCTTAACCTAAAGAGGTTCTCTACCCACACTCAGCCTCCCTGAACATCCCTTCAGTCCATACATAAAACAACAAAGGACCCTGATGGTAACAGATAAAAAAAAAAGTATTAATAGTATCTAATCTGTACCAGATAAAAAGAAAACCATAAATAGTGAAGCTAAATTAATCATTAAAACCAGCACCATTATCTTCTTTCTATGGCTCCTGAAAGTAAACAAAAATGCCTTTAAAAGCTCCACAAGTCTCTTTCCACCTCTTCAACCACATTCAGCCACATTTATTCTTGAACACCAGAATTCAAGGTAACTACCACTGCAGTATTTGTACTGTATTCTAACTGCCTGGTGACTTGTCTGAAAACTGAGGGTAGTGACAGTAGAGGAGTGGTGGAGGGCAGAGCTGAAGCTCCACAAAGGCAAACACTGTGGGAGGGCCAGGGACTGTTCTCTCCGGTTTATTAACCACTGCAACCAACGCTGAACACAATGTCTCACAGATTTTAGGAACACAGTTATTTTGGTGGGTGGGAGAGAAGAAAGAAGAGAGAAAAGGGAAAGGAGGGACTCTGAAAATTCATTATGGCTTGTGGTGGGCAGAGTAATATAATCACATTGTAAATATTGTTTCTACATATGAATGCTGTTCCAAACTGTCTCTGACGTCAGCACTGACTACACCAAGGTAGCTTATAATGCCTGCTGTATCAGAAACCCCTGTTTTGGGACATTCTCCCACTGGGTTACTAAGCATTACAGTTTTTATTACATTACCTTAATAAACTTTCAATATGTCATGGAATGTCTTTTCTAATTTACTTTTGTAATAATCTGTTAGTAGCAGTTTTTTTATTAATACCTCTTACTGTCATTGCCCCTTAAATACTGACTAGATGCTTCAACATGCATGCTTAAGTCCTTTCCATACACTCTATAAATAATAAAAAGCAATTTTTTATAGTACAGAAATTATTAAAGTTATTTTTATAATGTAATTTAATAGTAGTGACAAATAGCAAAGGCTAATTGTGACCTAAGAGAAAAAGATTAAATCATCAAGTTAAGTTTTTTCAATATGATCATAAGATGATATGCCTTTTCCATTTCTTATTCATTTTTCAAGTGTCAATTCTGACTGCCATTAGAAATCTGTATTCATTGGTCTATGACTGATCTCAGGCATCAAAACCAGATATTGAGTGTCCACTGGAAATCTCTGAAACAATAATTTTATTAGATGTAGGAACACATCACAGGGATGTGTGTTCTGACTGCTGTGATAAGCACAGTCCAACATGGATCTCTTGAACTTCCCTCCTAATACTTTCCTTATAGCCTGAGCATTTTACTTTATCCTTTGTCATTCTAATATTGTTGGTATTGATTTAGGTGACACTGAGGAAAAAAGAAATCATAATTCTAAGTCACATTTCTCAGTTGTCAAGTCTGGCGGTTTACATCAAGTATTTATTGGCTGTCTTCTCTGTCCCTCAGCAGTTATCAGCACTTCTAGCTGCAGCAACTGTTCCTATTTGCTTTAGATCATCAGAAGAAGAAAGAAGCCACCATTCCACAATTTTATTTTCAGGGTACCTCAGAAATTGCTTTTATACTACAAGTTGTTTCCCAGGATTAATATAATATCTTTCTCTTTCAAATTTCTTTCAAAATATGTAAACAGGTATTAAAGGTAAAATGCTATTTTAAATAACCAAAATCCTTCTTGGGGGGTGAGAGGGAGACTCTTACCCAAAGTATCACAAATGAAAACCGTCTGCCTAGTTTTCAAGACTCTCTGGAAACCTAGCATATAACTTCCCCATTTCACCATCTTATTACACATTTAGTTATTAAGATGTATCTAGATTCATTATCATCATATCTCTTAATTATTTCTCCTTTCACTACTACTGTTTCCATCTTTTTCCCTTGTTCAAAAAGCCTTCCTTTCCCATCTTCTATCAAACCAAAACCCTGCTCACCCTTCTAAATAAAGCATTTTCTCACAGTTCCTGTTTTAATTAGCCTTCCTCAACCCAGAAGTCCAGGAGTTCAAGCTGTTTCTTATTCAGCCTAACTTTTAGACCAGACCTAAACAGATCCTTAACACTAGTCGGTTAATGTAACAGGCTCATGTTGAGGATGATTTTTTAGATTTAAGAAAAAAGAACACATTTGGCTACTCTACACATCCCTCAAATCTCCCTACTTCTCATGTTTACATTTTACAGCCCACCCAGATCATGGGTTAGAAAATAGGGAAACCTTTTTTGAATAAATTACCCCTTCTGCTCTGCTGTGAAGGTTTGATCTAGTTGAAAGTTAACATTTCTAAGTTGCATAAGTCACAGCTGCTGCTTTAAAAAAAAAAAAAAATCAATCATGACTAGATCATGTAGTCACACATTAGAGGCCGTCATGATGAATGAGTTTCTAAGTCTTTTATTCCTCTCTGGTCTTTAGTTCACAAACAATTTGCTATTTGGTTAGAGCTTTTCATCTTCTCTTGCTTATACTATATAATTGAACTACATTACTCACTTAAAATTCACTTTAAGCACATTGGAATGTTTAACATATGAAAACTTTTAATCAAAGACAAAAAAAATTCCATTGGTTCTCCCAACAAATCTATCTCAGGATTAATGGCCACTGGTAGGAATTTGGACTTAACCACTTTCCGGAAATCTTACTTTTAGAAAATCACAGAAATACTTCTATTTCACCTTATGCACTTATATTATACTTCATGGTTAATTCGTTTAGTTGACAATATTTGCCAGTACTTAGGGTATTGGATAAGTAAGGAATAAGACAGAGTCCTTTTCTTTTAATAAAATAATGGTGCCCTTCAATTTTCAACAAGGTCATCAGGAATAACACAACTTATAGACCATGTCTTCCAGGAGCTTCTCAACGAAATAAACAAAACTATATTGTGCAATTCATTTTTCATAAGTTAATTCTCCAAATTCATTCTCATTAGAACATGGCTGACATTTTGATCAATAAGTCAAAGGCTGCTCAAATGGTAATGATCCAAGACTTCTTTTTGCTGAATTAAGCTGCCTTTTGAAAGGCACTATAAAATCTTACTTAACTGGAAAAAGAAGGCAAAATATTTATTTAGAGATAAATGATTAAATATTTGGAAACTGAAGAAATCAACTTTAAAACTACTGGAAACAAGAAAAAAAATATAGAAAACTAAAATCATCATAATAAGAATATTTGTTAATTGAGAACTAGGTACTAATCCCTTTAAAAGATCATCTCATTAAACAACTCTTATTGAACAATTCTATTGAACAATAAATCATCTCATTAAACAATTCTTATTGAACAATTCTATTGAAACAATAATTTTATTAGATGTAGGAACAGGTCATAGGAATGTATGTTCTGACTGTTGTGATAAGCACAGTCCAACCTGGATTTCTTGAACTTCCCTCCTAATACTTCCCTCACAGTCTGAGCCTTTTACTTTATCCTTTGTCATTCTAATATTGTTGGTATTGATTTAGGTAACACTGAGGAAAAAAGAAATCATAATACCATCTTATTTTAAAGATGAGTAAATTGAAAGAAGTAACTTGTCCAAAAACACACACTATGCTATGCTGTTTGTTAAAATGAATATGTAGAATAAAACCACTTTCTTATGTACCAGTATTAAAAGAGAAAACTTAGTTAAATAAAAAGTACAATCAAAATATCAAGAAAAAGAAACATGAAACATCAGGTAATAAATATCAGTAGGAAATACGCAGTACCTATATGAGAAAAACTAGAAAATGCAAATAAGAAATAGAAGGAAAATGACTGGAGAGATAACTTGTATTTGAACAGTAAGATTTCAATATTCTAAACATATCAGTTCTTCCTAATTTCTAAATTCAATGCTGGCTGGGCATGGTGGCTCACACACTCGAATCCCAACATGGCAAGACCTCTTCTCTAAAAAAACAACAAAAAAATTTTTTTTAATTCGCTGGGCAAGGTGGCATGCACTTGCAGTCCTAGCTAGTTGGGAGGCGGAGGCAGGAGGATCACTTGAATCCAGGAGTTTGAGGCTACAGTGAGCTATTACAGTGTCACTAACACTGCAGCTTGGGTGACAGAGTAAGATTCTATCTCTAAAGAAATATAATAAATTAAATAAACTCAATGCTGTACTAATCAAGATCTCAAAAAATGTCTTAAATGTTGAAAGAATATTCTAATGTTTACTGGAAGACTAAATGCATGATAAATACATTATTACACTTGAGTAAATAAAAAAGCATGGTACTGACACAGGAAAAGACAAATAATGTAATATCATCATTGAGATACAGGCCTAAGCATATATTAAGAACAACTTATGATAATGGCAACACTTTGAAGCAGTGGGGAAAAGATGGATTATTCAATAAATGCTACTGAGACAACTGGAAAAGCAATGTGAAAGAAAAGGGAGGATGAATTTCCTACTCAATCCTTATACTAAAATAAATTTCAAGTAATTAAAAAATGTACATATAAAAGATGAAACTTTCATATTGGCGAAAACTTTTATAAACATAACCCTGAAACCAGAAACCATAATAGGATAGATTTGATTCCCTAAAAATGAAAAAAAAATCTATGCATAAGAACATATATATATTTAAAAGAAAGATGGAAAATTGGAAAGATACGATTCCTGATATATATGAATATATATATATATATATATATATATATATATATATAATATGAAAAGCAAAGATTACTGTCCCTAGCAATACAATCAGCTCTTAAAAACAAGGAAACATATATATGTGCACTAGATACATGGGTGGGTGGGTGGGTGGGTGGATGGATGGATGGATGGATGAATAGATGGATGAACGGATGGGTGGATGGACGGATGGACAGGTAAGCTTTAAAGAACCATAAACATGGTGTGGTGGTTTTAAAATATGTACCCAAATTCTTTGATATGCCTCACTTCAAAAGGCAAATCTTAATTCCCTTTCCCTTTGGTATGGGATCACTTGAGTCCCATACCAATTAGGAAATTCAGCAATAGGATACTACTAAAGCTGGTTACTTACATGGGGGATGGAGAGGTAAGAATAGGCAGGACAGGAACTAGAGGGAATGACACTTCTCTGAGTAAATGTTTTTGTAAAGTTTGACTTTTTGAAGGATGTTAATATTATTGACATCCAAAAAATAAAGTTAAACCAACAAGGATGGAGAAGAAGGAAAAAAACTGAAAGCAAACAAACAAATCCAAATTGAATTTGAAATGTATAATATAGCCCCTCTTCCATGAAGAAGAAGAATGATAAATGTGAAATTATGGATATGTTACCTGATTTGACTGCAATAATCATTTCTCACTATCTATATGTATATAAAAACATCATGTGTGCACATTAAATATACACAATAAAAGAACAACTTACGCAAGTTTATCAACACAGTATTCTTGACTGGAGGACATTCTTGGTCAAAATGGGAAGAGAACTATAAATAACCCTAAACTCTTCTTATTAGGTTTGATTTTGTAGTGCCATAGTACAATTCTGAAACTACTTTAGATATGCTATAGATTTTACAAACAAACATATCGAAGTCCTTGGAAATTAGTGTTCTTACCATGGAAGAAATAAAAAACCTCTACAAGGACAGATTCAAATTAAGGTTATATGTGGATGCAACAATTCTAAAATATGTATGTGCACATGCATGTGCACATATACAAGCATATTAATGTATATATGAATGCATATGTTTATATACATGTATACATTTTCTAGCTCTATCTGCTCAAGGGACCTAAAAGCAGATTCCCCAGTACCAATGAACACACCTACCCAGAATTTTTTTTTTTGTAGGTTTTTTTGGCGACAGAGTCTTGCTGTGTCACCCAGGCTGGAGTGCAATGGGGCAATCTTGGCTCACTGCAATCTCCACCACCCAGATTCAAGCAATTCTCCTTCCTTAGCTTCCCGAGTAGCTGGGATTACAGGCATGTGCCACCACGCCCAGCTAAGTTTTGTATTTTTAGTAGACATGGAGTTTCACCATGTTGGCCAGGCTGGTCTCGAACTCCTGACCTCACATGATCCGCCTGCCTCGGCCTTCCAAAGTGCTGGGATTACAAGTGTGGGCTACCGTGCATGGCCCAGAATTTGATTTCTAATAGTATTCCCCGTAAAGAGGAATAAGGGTCCATGGGAAAATGTTGGGGCACAAAGGCATAAGATACAAGCCTGTAAAATCTAGTTATGTCACAAAATAGGAAAGTGCTAAAATAATTGGGCATATCACAATGACATAGCCAACTTGAAGAGGATCCTATTTGCCCATTCAGATAATCTGAACACCAAAATTATTCTTAAAAACAGTAATTAATTATAAACCATTGTAGGAAAATGGGAATCTGTTAAGTTCACACCAGAAATAAATGAATAAATAAAGAAAGAAAAAATAGGGATCCTGTACATGAGAAGGCCACGGGTCAATTTGGAGGGAAACATCACGAGAGAAACGTCATCATTTTGTAACTATCACAGTAAAGAAAAATCGATGAATGCTAAATCTCGGTGGAAATATTTTAATGAGGAGCAAGATATCTGTATGGAATAAAAATATCTCCCCACAGACTGTCCACAGTAGCAAGGGGAAAAATAGCATAAAGAAATCGACTAACACCTTGACTAGATGATCAAAATTAGCATCAAAACTGAGAAGCAGATGGACACCATGTGCCTCCAGATGTGAAACCCTGAGGGCACAACATCAGTTATGTAACACTCCCACAGGGAACATATAACCTAAAACCGAACAAGCCAAAGCATTAAATAAACATAACATGAGGGACATTCCGCTTTTTAAAAAGACCTATATTTTAAAATGTTAATTCATAAATATAGAAGAAGGCTGAAGAACCATGCCAAATTAAAGGATACTAAAAAAACTTGACAAGTAAATGTAATGTGTGATTCTAGATTTGGTTGTGCACTGAGGTGAAAAGAAGTCATAAAAGGTAGTATTGGGTTAACTGACAGAATTGGAAAACAAACCATATGAAAGATAAGTGTTGGATCTGAAGTTGATAGCTTCAGATATGCTGAATAGGTATAAACATACTGAAGCTGATAACTGTACTGCATCATGTAAGAGGATATCTTTATCCCTAAGAAATATAAACTATCTTACATGTAACTTACTTTCAAATAGTTCAAAAAAGAGATTATATGTCTATCTATATATACACACAATAGACAGACAGATGATTGACTGACTGATTGATTGATAATAAAAGAAGAACATAGGACAAGAGGAGAATTAAAACGCTGCCCTTGATGCACTCTTGTAAAATAAAGGATACTTTAGTATTCTCTGCATTCTTCTTACAGGTTTTCAATTTTAAATTATTTCTAAAGAAAATGTTTTAAAATGTACTTAGCTTACTTCTACACAAACAGGTCAAGTCTTCTTTTAGATATTTATACATTTTCCCTTAAAGGCTTTTCTAGGTTATTATTGTTTTCTGGATATTTTTTACTAGATAACGAAAAGGTAAACTTTAATATTCAGGACTTCTAACTAGGCTATTGAAAATAATAAATTAATGAGGCTCAAATACATCCTCTGTGCATAAACAGATCCTGGCATTTAATGCAGACACTGGTAAAGAATGTAAAGTAATACTCTACTGCTATTAATGCAGTAGATACCACTAGTAAATGGACAAAGCGAAAATGTTACTTAAAATGGTGAAACATAAAAATAAATTATTTTAAAAATGCCTTAAATTTTTTAGTTAACCTAATTCTTACAAATAGACATTTACTCAAGTATCTTTTGAAGTGGAGTGAAGAATTTTTCTTTGAAGATGGTCCAGGAATTGAGCTATTTTTTTTTTCCACATTAACCAAAACCAAAGCATCATCTACAAATTTCAGTAACAGGTTTCATAAGGGAAGGATTTAAAGACTAGGGCTGAAGTCTTCTAAATTTGTGCAGTCTTTAGAGTTGTCTCTCCTACATTTAAGAAGTTTAGTAACATACCTATATCCCATTTTTAATGCAATCCCTTCTTTTTCAGGAAAAAAACACATTCTTTTTTATGCACTTATATTTTATCAGTTAAGTGTTATTTCTGTGATTACAAGTACAATGGGCATAAATATGCAGCTTGACAGTACAAGCAGCAGTACACAGGCATCCCAGAGAGCAGCTGAGCACCACCAGTCAGCATGTTCTCAGAGAGAATGAAAAGGACCCGTTCATCCCACGAGTCTAATAAGTGGAGGTCAGTTACAGTGTCTGAAAGACACCTAAATGGAGTCACCTCTACCAAGTCTGTAATGAAAATATTTGTCTCAAATAAGTGAACTAAGTACTTCCTGAATAGCTCTCAGTTTGCCAAAAGTACACAGGGATTAAGTGACATTTGATCAAGTTTACAGGCAACCTCAGTTAAGAGCCTACCTGTTTTCCAAAAGACCAAGAACACAGGAAAGCAAAAATACCTGGTGCCAGGCGATGTACAATAGTTTGAAATATGTGTCCCGAAGTAGTAAGTCTAAGTTAAAGTATTTCATTAAAAAATTTTAATGAAATATTTTAATAAATATTAAATAT
>NW_016107413.1:3462611-3475426 GCF_001604975.1 Cebus imitator
AAAAAAAAAAAAAAAAAAAACAGAAATATGCAAATCAAAAGGGAATAAAAGAAGAACATAGGATGACAAGAAGAGAATTAAAACTCTGCCGTTGATGCACCCTTGTAAAATAAATCAATATAACCTTATTTTCAAATACGTATATACTCCCCAGTGTAGTATTTGTCTCTTTACAGAATCCATTAAAAAAATACTTTAATTTTCCAACAGAGTTTTTGGAAAATGTGTGTGTACATAACCATGTTATAAAGTATATCTGGATATGGCCAAAATCTGGTTTGCCCTACAAGGTTTCAAACCATTAAAAGTGAGTTCTTTCGTCTTCTAATTTGTGATAGCAATAATGTTTCCATTAGGAAGAAACATGTCAATAAAATAATAAGAGCTGGAGCTAACTTCTATGGCTGCTACCTCTTTTTCACTCTAAAAGACTCAAAGGAACAAAAGTGCCCAAACACTCCCTCAGCTGATCTGAATCACTACATATTATGCATATCTGATACGTGATGACAATGAGACGTGCAGCTTAATGCACTGCCTTAAGTTATGAAGAGCCTACAGAGGGAATCTGATTAATTTGCCCAATAGATTTTTCCAACACAGTGTCTTTGAGAGCAAGACAAATAGAAACTCATTTTGTCTGACCCGAGGGTCTCATCTGGCTTCTTCTACATCATGATTTTAAATTTATTATTCATGCTATATTTTATTTCTCCAATCAATGAAAAGCTGGTGCTCTTCCATTCACATTGTGTTACGAATGCAAAAATTTAATTATACCAAATAACATCTGAAGACCCAATATAACATTAAACTAAACTGAATATCTTTAAATCAGACACTAGAAGCTATGTTTAATGATACAACAAAATTTAAATCATCTCAAAGAGACTGTCGGAAAGTCCAAGGCAGATATAAACTGAGGTCCTTGTAATATCATTAGCTGAGCTAATATTTCACAATATAAAGAAATTCGGATCCTTCAAAACACTCTTATCTTAACTGCAGACATTTTCTTATTTAGTCCTCAAATTACCATAAAGGTTTTACAGAGATATACATATAAACAAAAAATACACATAAACTAAATATATATAAACAAAAATTCTATTTATATAAACAAAAAGGGGATACTACTGCTATAACCCCCTTATACTCTATTACACATAGTAATTTTTAATAACATCTAAAGCACCAGGAGAAAAATAATGAAAACAATAGCCTCTGATAGCCACAGCACATTTTCGAGTTGGGAGACATCCATCCTCCACACTTTGAGACAGTTTCTTTAATAGCCTATGCTGACTATAAGTCTATATAGCAAAAGATCATTTTTAAAAATCCATTCTTAAAAATGACAGATTCAATGACTTGTACAACAAATCATATAGCATAGCTGTACTATTCCAGCAAAAATTGACAGAATTGTTAAAAAAGTAAACTACTTTTGATTCAATAAAACTACTGCAGTCACTAAAGAGTACTTCTAAAGAGCATATTCACAATGTACAGAGTATTTTAAGAGACTCAAACATTATACCAGTAGGCTCTTCATTTCTTTGTAATATTACTTGTAACTCTCTTTTAAAATAAACTGCTTTGGGGACTCGTGCTTCTAAAGGTTCTTGGAAGGAATATATGATAGACAACTTGACAAAATATACATTTATTTGGTAAGGGATAATTTTTATTACAGGTTATTAAAGAGATAGTATATTACCTACACTAATAAGTCATTAATATTATCATCAAACACACATAGAAATACTTTGGGTAAATTATCAAAAAAAGAAAACTTAAGTAACAAGCTTTGAAATGTTTGTTTGAATAAGTAATTCAGATTATTTTGTTAATTCAAGTTGCAATCAGTTAATACAGTTTAAACCAATCACATAATACTATCTCTGAGCTAGATTTAAGAACTGTTCCTGGTGGGTAGAGTAGCTAACATCAGTAATCCTAGCATTTGAGAGGCAGATGCAGAAGGATCACTTGAGCCCAGGAATTCAACACTAGCCTGGGTAACATACCAAGACCTCGTCTCTATAAAAAAATGTTTAAAAATTAGCTGGGCATGGTGGCATGTGCCTGTAGTCCCAGCTAGAGAAGCCGAGGTGGGAGGACTGCTTGAGACTGGGCGGCTGAGGCTGAAGTGAGCCGTGTTCACACCACTGCACTCCAGCCTAGGCAACAGACTGAGACCCTGTCCCAAGATGAAAAAAACAAAAAACAAAAAACAAACTGTTTCCAACTCTTTTTGCAATTCTTCCTGATACAATTGTTTTGAAGGTTATTGAATTTAGGTGGATAATTACTCTCTTGTTCTTACTATCTCGAATACAGAAGTCTATCAGCACCTTCTTAAGGAATTGTTTATGTCATGATTTGCATCCCTAGCACCTGGCAAATAATAGCTAGTGTTAATGAATGGATGGATGGATGGATAAAACAATGAACCAATTACGATTTCTGAGTTTATATAGTCATTACCCTACACTTGCTCTTGTGCAATCCTCCTTCATTAAACCCTATATTAAAAAAAAAAAAATGAAAAGTAAGGTTATACATTGAGGCTTTTCACAACAAGTGGGCCAGACAAACCACTTCCACTCTCTCCCCCTCTGCAGTTCTGCTTAGTCTTGGAGAACCCACCAACTCCCCATCCTCCAATGCTGTGGCTTCATTTGAAATTCTGAGTGTAAGCAGGCTTCCCTTAAAGCTCCTATGTTACATGCTTCTAACAGCACTGTTCCTCAACAAAGGCTGTGACTTTGCTCCACTTATTCTTATAATCAACTAATAACTAAAGACCAGCTCTGCTCCTAATCATTCAAACTAAACAAATGTTTACAATTTCATCGCTGAGTCACAGTCTCTCTGGCCCAAATGTTGATTCTGCCAAAGAGGTGACTCAGTGGCACAGCTGCCTGCCAGCCACACAGCTGGCACCACTGGGCATCCTAACCCATTCCCCTGACAGCCTAAAGAAATGACATGCCCTAGAGCAGGGCACTGAGGCATCAACCACAGAGACCTGACATTTGTAACACTTGCTCCCATTTCCCCCTTCCATTAAACAAAGGGATAAGATTCGTAAATGTCCCTAAAATTGAAAAAAATCAAGTCATTTTAGGCACCAAAACATCTACTTCAGAGAAAAGAAGCTTGATTATAAATGCATCAGGCACAGCTGCTAGGCTTTCCTCCTCCTATTCACAAGGAAAAAGAAAAAAAACAACTTCTAGGAAAACATTATATATTCTTCTCCATCACCTCCAAAAGACAAAGTGATTTGGTGTTTTCCCCCTTTAGTGAATACACAAAAGACGCCTCAGTAAAATCACTATCAGGTTAGATTTTTAGAACGTAACTGAAACCAAGATTTTACAAACATCTATTTTCTTTAAATGAGCAGATAACAGCCTGCAACACAATAAGAAAGTGTGAAAATTACCACAAGACTTTGGCAGCATAACATTAAGACACCTTTCTTTGTTTGGAAAAAGTAAAAACCAGTATGAAACTATTACAAGGAGCTCAAGTTTCACAGTAAGATTTATAGAAACCAATATATTTTGGAGGGAATTGGAAGGTAGGTGAATGTCAGAAAGTTGTATTTCAGGATTTATCACTCTGACTGCTTAAACAAGACTACCAGCCTATATAGTACAATACTCTGTTAGTGGGTATTTGTCTAAGCATTTGTAATGCCAAGTGGATCTAGGAAAGTCTTTTCTTATTTGCTTCCAAAACAAGCAGTGATGTATCAAATTTTGAAGAAAATCCTAAAATACCTGCTAAGATTTCAAAATGATCTATGTCAAAGTTAAATATAACAGACATGGTAAACATCTATACATTATTACTTCCCTTCATTCTTCAAGCTATCAGAAATGCCAAACGCATTAAAAAAAAAAAAACTTGATATACAACTGAACAAATATGTAGAAAGTATGGCAAGGCTAGTTTCTTTGGTTTTAATCTGTGGCCCTGCCTTTTCTTCTCTGAAGAGCCTTGAAACATTTGGGACTGAGCCAGGTGCAGTGGCTCATGTCTGTAATCCCAGCATTTTGGGAGGCCAAGGCAGGAAGATACCTTGAGCCCAGGAGTTTGAGATCAGCCTGGGCAACATAGTGAGACCCCAAAAAATGAGCAAAACTAGCTATGTGTGGTGGTGTCCACCTGTAATCCCAGCTACTCCCGAGGCTGAGGTGGAAGAATGGCTTCGCCCAAAAGGTTGAGGCTGCACTAAGCCAAGATCACGCCACCGCACTCCAGCCTGAATGACAGAGTGAGACGCTGGCTCAAAAAAAATGAAACATTTAGACTGGTCCTGGAGTTGCAGATGCCAACTGTGACCTACCTCCTATCACCCTCCCCACCCTCAACCCACCCAGGCCCTCCCAACAACTTCCTCCTGTAAGTGCACCAGGGTCTTTACACTAGCTATTCCTTTTGCCAGGTACACTCTTCCCTTAACATCCCTACAGCTCCCTCACAGCTTTTCCGCCAATTATCCAAAGTGAGTTTCTCAGGGAGGCCCTTCCTGACAACTCCGTCAAGAATGTAAAGCCTCCCTCAACATCTCCTATCTCCTTTTCCTGCTTTAATGTGTTCTCCTTAGCAACTATTACTATCTTACATACTATTTAGACTATTCATTTTGCTTACTATCTCCACTAAAATGCAAGCCTTATGACTCTATGAAAGCAGGGACTTGTGTCTGATTTACTCAACACTGCATTTTCAGTGCTTAAGAGAGTTACGGGCATATAGTATGTGCTCAAAAAAGTTTTTACTGAAGAAATGAATGAATCTACACAATGACTATTCTTTGGAGGGTCTCCAGACTGCCTTCTTGATGAACTGTAGTTTGCTAACTCCACCTTGAAGGCCCTTTGCCTAGTCAAACATTCTAAATGTCACCTCCATCCCTTCCTCTTCTATAATAGTTTCTTCTTTATTGCCTTGACAGTTTTAGGTCTCATTAAAATGGACTTTTATAAAGTAAGCAAAATGTAAAGAAATCAATAAGCAGCAGCAAGATTTCAGTTGCCATGAAAAGTTTTCTCTCAGTTTTGCATGTTTTTGCAATCCTTGAATCACGGAAAGGAAAACAGTCCATTTGTATATGTGTTTGCATATATGCAGAAAAGAGAACAAATTATTAATAAACAGATACATTAAATTGTTTCCATTTCTATGGGAGATTCAAGAAGGTGCTGTTTTAAAGTTTTATAAATTCTTACAGAGTTACAGTTGGCTGGTTATTTAAAAGTTATAGGGCACATTCCATCCTGTCAACTTTATAACAGCCAAAGTTAACTGTTGATGATACTTGGCTAGCAATTATCAAATTTATATTTCAAGAAAAAAAGCGATACATGATCTACGTCAACATTCGTTTAGGGGAAAAAAAATCCTATATTCAGGCCTTAAAAGCAAAGCATTCAAACAAATGAAAATACTTTTAAAAAGTTTGAAAGCAGAAGAAAGGCCAGACTAAATATGCCAGGTATAAGAAAGTGTTATAATATGGCTACAAACAACAATGCTGTTTCTACAAAACAGCAGTTGTGGCACAAGAATAGGCATGTAGATAAACGGAAAATAATGCTTAGAGGAAGAAAAAAAATCCCTACTATATAGGAAAGGTTAAATGTATGGAAAAGAAAGGTTGAGTGGGCAAAATTCCAGGCTTTCTCATCCTGGAAACCATCTCTAACCCTAAGCCATCTCAGCACTAATCAGATCCAGGTTGTTGATAAGGCACACAAACTGGCCCTCTGTTTTAACCACGGCCAACCACCACATAATAAGAAAAAACTATTATCAATAAATGGAGCTACTGAAATGGACAATTTGGGAAAATAAAAAACTATTTCGATCTTATTCTACACCACATGTCAAAATATGTCAGATGGACGGAGCTGAGCACCACCTTCAGTGTGGAGTGTGGTGCTTCTGTCCAGGAGGGGAAAAGAGGTGTGAAGACTGTCTGTTTGGTGGCTGAGCCAGACTGGGTGTGCTGGGGCGGTGCCCCAGCCTGTCCCAGGAGGTCTGGAGTGGCCAGTTTGCAGGGAGGGGCAAGTGTGTCACTGTGGTTTCCACTCACCATTTTTTAAACTGCCTAGACCAAACTGTTTTGGAAAAAGATCCTTACACAAACCATAATTATGCATTTTGTGATATTTTTTAGCTCTCTGTGAAAGGAATCCTCCCTAAAACATCTAAATCTAAAAGTCTAAGTTTGTTTTGTTTTTACATTCCCATTTCCAAATATAATCATGGAAGCAAATTAAGCACTGAGGTTAGTCCACAGCTCATTTCTCCTCTCACACTGAACATGTCTACATCTGCAGAAATTCATCTTTCATACTCTTCTAGAGGAATTTGTGTTCTCACCTTTCCTAACTGATTATCTTTAGCTATGGCTATCCTCTCTCGAGACTGATAAGACTTACTGAAGCTGAAACTTCTCATCTAAACTCTGACAATCCCACCAGGTGGCCCCCAGCCACCCTCCACCAGCTAGAGGCACAACTAATCAGATTCTCCTTAATGGTCCTACTCTAGCTGATTCACATTCCAGTAATCAATACAGGGCTTTGTTCAAAGGCTGCATTTTGTTTCTTGCTATAGATAACCATATTCTTAAAAATAGTGTTTTATCCTTAAAAGCAGCCCTCTCATAAGACTCATTAACAACTTCTGTGCAATTTGATGTCCCCTTCATTATGAACAATAGACTATCTCACTATAGAACCAGAGTTTAAGACAGCTTAGTTAAGTGCCCAAATGCCAAATAGTGTCTCCATAATAATACATTCATCCCAACGCAATCAGCACAACTGAACACTCTACAAAAGCTGTAAGTGGTGTGTCTATATGGAGTGACAAACAAGTTTCTAACTCAGCTTATTGGGTCCCTGATATCTATGAAAAACAAGTTTTAACCTTAATACAAGTCAGTGGATTATGAGAATACTTAAAAATGCATCAATTGCAGTACTCCATTATCTTAATGGTACAATCAACAGTAACTATGAAAGAAAAGTAAGGATGTGTTGCACAACAAATAAGGCATGAAATTGTACTTTTGTGATTTATGAAACCATAGGTTTGTGATTATTCACTTACAAACTTTTTTTAGGGTAATGATGTGTGTTGGAATATTTATCGTACTGAAGTCAAAAGACTCCTAGAAAAAATATTGTTAACAAGCACCATCTATTGCGTCTCTGGAAAACAGTCTTAGCCAATTTTTTTTTCTTTTGAGACAGAGCTTCCCCTGTTGCGCAGGCTGGAGTGTAACGGCATGATCTCAGCTCACTGCAATCTCTGACTCCAGGGTTCAAGCGATTCTCCTGCCTCGGCCAGTAGCTAGGATTACAGGCACCTGCCACCACATCTGGCTATTTTTGTATTTTTAGTAGAGATGGGGTTTCACCATGTTGATCAGGCTGCTCTTGAACTCCTAACCTCAAGTAATCCACTCGCCTTTGCTGGGATTACAGGAGTGAGACACTGTGCTGAGGTGGGAGGACTCCTTGAGCCCAGGAGGTTGAGGCTGTGACTGTGCCACTGGGTGGGCAGTGATTGTGCCACTGCACTCCAGCCTGGGCAAGAGAGAAAGAGGGAGCGGGCAGAGGGGAGGAAAAGAAGGGGAGGGGAGGGGGGAGGGAGGAGATATGGAGGGGAGGAGGGAGGAGATACGGAGGGGAGGAGGGAAGAGGCAGAGAGGGAGGGAGGGAGGGAGGAAGGAGGGAAGGAGGGAAGGAGGGAAGGACGGAAGGAGGGAAGGAGGGAATGCAGGTTCTCATTCAGTTTTTAAAAATTCAAAGTTGAATGTGGCCACATCTGTGATGTCTTCCCTGACCCAACCAGGATGAGAGCATCACTCCCTCTTCCTTCCCCAACCTTTGATACCCTTATAATGGTACTTAACACACTGAAGTATATCCATATATTTGTTTTCCTCTACTACTGCTCCTCCCTGGCCCTTAAAAATCACTGCCATAGAGCCCTACAGCTTGATAGGAGAAGTCCTATCCCTTAAGCATGGAAAACTAATAGGAATGTGAGAACCACTGTCTTAGACAGTGTATGAGGAAATTAATTTAATAATTCTTTAGAATGGAACCAGTTGTAAAGTTTCAGCTCCACAAACTAACGTGAAATATTTTTTTCTCCACTCCTTACTAGTAAAATATACCATTCTATGTTAAAAGAAAAAAAAAAAAAACAACCAGCATTTAAACTACGGCATCCCAAAACGTTTCCAGTATCTTAGAATAATTTCCCCTCTGACCTATTCATCTGTAATAGTGAAACATACACATGAATGTTTATAGCTATGTTAGTCATAATGGCCAAAAGGCAAAAACAACCCAAATGCCCATCAACTAGGTAAATGTATTTAAAAAACATGACCCAGGCAAGGTGGCTCAGGCCTGTAATCCCGGCACTTTGGGAGGTTGAGGTGGGTGGATTCAAGGCCAACCTGGGGAACATAGTGAGACCTCCTTCTCTACAAAAATAAAAATAAAAAATTAGCCAGATGTGGTGATGCACACCTGTGGTCCAAGCTACTCAGGAAGCTGAGGAAGGAAGATCACTTTAGACCATGAGTTTGAGGCTGCAGTGAGCTATGATCACACCATGGCACTCCAGGCTAGATGAGAAAGTGAGACCAAATTTAAGAAAAAAAAAAAAAAATGCTGATGCATATGACATGAATCTTATTGGATAAATATTATGCTAAGTAAAAGATGCTAGAAATGAAGATCACATATTATAATTGTATGACTCCATGAATTTCTTTGTTTGTTTGTTTTTGGAGACAGAGTTGGCTCTGTTGCCCAGGCTAGAGTGCAGTGGCACAATCTCAGCTCACTGCCGCCTCCGCCTCCTGGGTACAAGTGATTCTCCTGCCTCAGCCCCCTGAGTAGCTGGGACTACAGGTGCACATCACCACACCTGGCTAATTTTTGTATTTTTAGTAGAGATGGGGTTTCACCATGTTGGCCAGGCTGGTCTCGAACTCCTTACCTTGTGATCTGCCTGCCTTGGCCTCCCAAAGCGCTGGGATTACAGGTGTAAGCCACTGTGCCCGGCCCTCCATGTGTTTTTTTAAAAGGTCCAGAATAGGTAAATTAATCAAGACAGAAAGTTATTGGTAGTTGCTCACAGCTGACAGGCAGGGAGGGAATGTAAGTGGGTGATATCTAAAGGGTACAAGGATTATTTCTGAGATGATGAAAGTGATCTAAAACTGACTGTGGTAATGGTTGCACAACCCTGTGAATATACTAAAAACTACAATTGTATGCTTAAAAATGAGTGAATTAGATGGCATGTGAAATATGTATCAATAAAGGTATTACCCAAGAAAAAGAATATAGTATCTTCACATTCTGTATTCTCCTCTCTTTGCTTTACTCAGATTTCACCTCTTTCCAGCCACCTTTCCACATTAGCTCCAACTAACTCCAAAAGTTACTCTTCCTGCTTCACTCATCCCCCAAATAAACTACATTCACTGTGGTGAAGATAACTGGTCAGAAACTCAATTCCTGAAATTCTGCCAAATGACTCCTGGGCTACAAACAGAGCAGAATAATTTGCAACTGGGCTTATACACATTTGTCTTTTTTAAGGCATCCTGAGTTTTAAACAGCAAACTTTTAGTAGGCTTATACCATATTGACTGTCTGTTTTTACACATCATCTAGTAAATGTGCTGAAGGAACTGATTATTTGTTATGCAAGTTTCATAACCACAACAGTCATAAAATTCATTAGAAACAATTCCATTGAGCATCAGGAGAGAGGCGAAGAAATGCCTACTGGTGATATATAAACCAAAGTGGGGGGCATTACCCTTTCTCCCACAATGCCATCAGCTGCCCCCCTACTGAGCCACCCCAAGTAACATACAAGATAAAAATAGATGAGCTTGCATCAAAATGAAACTTCAAGACAAGCCATCTCGACTGCCACACAGATTTCCCTTCTGTGTTGTCCTATATAAAGATTTTCAGCACCACTGCAAAGGGCCAAACACTGGCTTTGCCTTAAGGGAAAAATTTTTCTCTTTCTTTCTTTCTTTTCTTTCTTTCTTTTTCTTTCTTTACTTCTTTCTTTCATTTGTTTACATTTTAACATTTTCTGAATTCCTTCTGATAACCTTATTCATGTTACAGTGAGCCTATATAATCTTCTTATCGATGCTGCAGAGGGGAGAAGGTGGTGGCTCAGTAATGAAGACCCCTCCCTCAAAAAAAAAGTCATCTCCTGAGAGCAAGAATCTATGGCTTCTATGGATTACTTGATCTCAAATTCAGTATGGAGGAAATCCTGAATGCTGGGAATATCTGTGCTGACAATCTGCATAAGGATCACAACTTCCCACCTGACTGAACAGACATAGAGAGCACCATCTAGGTGGGAAACAGCAGCCATCCAGCCATTCCAGCAGAGCCTGGGTACCAATCTCACAATGATGAAAACATCCAGCTGGCAACCTGCTAAACAGAGAGCTCATTCACATAAAAACCTCCCCATTCCTTATTTTTTTTTCTCAAAAACTTTACTGTTCAGCCCACTAGCTTTTGTTCTTAAGAATGAGGGAAGACTTTGGGAGACTACTAAGAAGGGATAATTGAATTTTGAGGTACGAGCAGGATATGAGATTTGGGGAGGGCAAGGGTAGAATGATACGATTTGGATATCTATCCCACCCAAATTTCATGTTGAAATGTAAGACTCAATGTTGGAGGCTGGGCCTGTGGGAAGAGGTCTTAGCGTCATGGGATGGATCCCTCATGTTTTGGTGCTGACCTCATGATCGTGAGTTCTCACAGGATCTGTCTGTTTAAGGGTGTAGGGCCTCTCATCACTCTCTCTTGCTCCTGCTCTTGCCATGTGATGTGCCTGCTCCCACTTTACCCTCTGCCATGAGCAAAAGTTCTCTGAGGCCTCCACAGAAGCCATGCAGATACTGGCATTCATGCTCGTACAGCCTGCGAAACCGGAGCCATTTAAACCTCTTTTCTTTATAAATGACTCAGTCGCAGATATTTCTTTAATATCAATGCAAGAAGGGTCTAACACAAAGCCTCAAATATGAGAAAATATGAAATTGTAGAAAGACTGCACCAAGGATAAAGAAACCAAGACTATAGTTCCAGCTCTGCTGTGTGACTTTGGGCACATTCTTTAGCCTATCTAGGCTATAGTACTTTCTCCGTGAAATGAATTAGTTGAACTAAATGATCCCAAGTCTACAGAGGTAGGTCAACTTAAAGCACAATACTACACTAGGAATTCATTGGAAAATACGCTAAATAAAATAAGGTTCTGAAAAACTTAATGCCACTTCCCAAATTATATGACCTGCTACATTACTTCCTACAGCCTCTGGATAGCTATTAGAAAAGTGCCATGGTGTGCTCAGTGCCATCCCAATGGTAGAGTGTAACAGCACATCCAAATACTATAAAATAGTGAAAACAACTCCTGCAGGCTACTGTGGAAGTATCTGTTTTGTTGTTTACAGAAAGACCAAGTAAATGCAAATTTATCTTTCAACCCCAAATCAGAATTTATCTTTTTTAATCACTTTTTCCAGTTCCCTAAACCCTCCCCAAGTTACGCACTCCTTCCTTGTGCTGTCAATCTATATCAACACTTGCACTTGTCATTTATTGATTTATTCATGTCTGTCTCTCTCACTTTTAGTTTGTCAAGTCCACAAAAGCAGAAAATAACTTCTTATATCTTGTGTCCTCAGTTCCAAGCTCTAGATCTGTTTAACAGACACAACTATTTCAGCTGCAAATTTAAAAAGGCATGTACAGGCTCATGTACCTAAAAGGTCTAGAAATAGTCTAAGCTTCAGGCACAGCTAGATCCAGTTGTTTAATTGATAGTTAAGAATCTGTCTGTCTCCATCTCTCAGCTGACGTTTCTTCACGTTGGTTTCGTAAATAGACACCACTTTCTGGTTGCAAGGCAGCAATATTCCAGGCTACAGCAGTTTTCTTTCTCACTAATTATAGGTATCTCTCTCATGACCCTTTTTGTGTCTATGTCCAACTCTGAAACAATCACTGTGGCTGTAGACATACAATCCTCATTGGCCAAATTAATGCCATTTGCCCACTCCTGAGCAAGGTCAGCCTGTAGACTAAATTGTGAGGAGGGAGTTTCACAAAGAGCAAACCAAGTCCCATTTCCAGAAAAATAGAGGGGGCACAGAAGGCAGAAACAGCAGATGTCCATTACAACTTGTTTGTTTGCTTAATTAAATGTAATTATGTTTGTAATAGAGACTTTGTCCTTTCATAGACTCTGATTGCACCGCTACCTAGTACACAAATAGATTCTAATAAATTATGTCAGATTAGTTAAGAATGAAGGAGGAGGAGTTGAGATGGCAGATGAGGTATACAAGTGGATACAGGCAAAGGGAAAACAGCAGTCTTTCTAGATCACCCTGAAAACGGAAATAAAATTCTACTTTTAAGTGTGTGAGGTCAGGCACAGTGGCTCATGCCTCTAATCCTAGGCATGGGAGGCCTTGGAGACCAAGGAGGGGGATCATTTGAGTCCAGTGTGGGCAACACAGTGAGACCCTATCTCTAATAAAATTTTTTTTTAAATAGCCAGGCATGATGGCCCAAACCTGTGATTCCCAGATACTCAGGAGGCTGAGGCAGGAAGATTGCTTGAGCCCAGAAGATCAAGGTTGCAGTGTGCCATGCATACCATTACACTCCAGCCTGGGCAACAGAGCAAGGAACCATTTTTTT
>NW_016107413.1:3476428-3503331 GCF_001604975.1 Cebus imitator
TTAAAAAAAAAAAAAAAGAAAAAGAAAAAGTGCTTAAAATCATTAGTCAGTAGGGAAACACAAATAAAAATCACAATGAGATGTCATCTCACATCCACTAAGATGGCCAAAACCAAACAGACAACAGGTATTGGTAAGGATATGGAGAAGTGCTGGTAGAAATGTAAAATGAAGCAATCATTTTGGAAAATGTTTGGCAGTTCCTCAAAAAGTTACAGTAACTATACAACCCAGCAACTCCACTAAGAGAAATTAAAACATACATCAACACGAAAACTTGTATATGAACTTCCTAACAACATTATTCATAATAGCCAAAAAGTGGAAACAACTCAAATGTCCATCAACTAAGGAATGGATAAACAAATGGGATCTATCCTTACTATGGAATATAAAGCTATGAAAAGAAATTATAGAATATAAAGCCATAAAAAGAAATAAAGTACTGATACATCCTACAACATGGATGAACTTTGAAAACATTAAGCTAAATGAAAGAGGCCAGTAAAGAAAAACCACATGGTGTCCAGAAGAGGCAAAATCCAAATGCGGAAATTATATTGGTAGAGGGAGGAAAAAATGGGGAGTAACTGCTAGTGAGTACAGGTACCTTTCAGGATGATAAAAATGTTCTGGAATTAGTGGTGATGGCTGCACAATTTGGTGAATACACTAAAAGCCCAATTGTACATTAAAAGAATAAATTTCATGGTATATTATTTCTACCTCAGTTTTTTTAACTGGAGTATGGACTGGGTATTAGCCAAGGAATTATGATAATTTGGTAGGTCCAAAAATACTATTGAGGTAATACAAAGCAATGTTCCCTTTTATGAAGATGTACAATGAAAAAGAGTATAAAAGTGAAATGACATGATTTCTTGGATATGCTTTAAAATAGTTCAGCATCACATGTATCCCAAAAAATATGTACAGCTATTACATATCAATTAAAAATAAATAAATAAAAATAAAATAGTTCAGCAAGAAAAAGATGATAAAGAAAGAATATGGTAAAACCTTGCTAAGTGTTGAATCTGAGTAATAAACATATGTGGATTCACTGTCCTCTCTACTTTTGTATGTGTTTGAAAATTTTCAAATAAAAAACTACTAAAAGAGATTACGATACAAAATGTGCATTTCTTGTATTTGGACTATATGGCAACCAGGCCAGCAATGGCTCTAATGATACCCCACTGAAAACAAAGTAAATATCGAAATACTGAAGCAATGCCATGGAGTCCATTCAAAGAGCAACAAAATCTGTCTGGTGTTTCCATTACTTCTAGGACATTCCTTCATAAGATTCTTCCTCTTCTTAACCAAAACCATGTTTTAAGGCAACATTTTCCCAAATTATGTTCTGTGAAACAACAGACATTTCTCAAGATATTAACAGATGTCTTCAAACCAAAGTTTTCCACAGTCAAATAAATTTGAGAAGTACTGCATCAAAGTTAAAGCATTTGCTACGCTAATTCTCAAAGCTGTTAATATGCACAGATGTGCAACAAGTCTTCCAAAAAGCACTCCAGTACGTCTCTTTTGGGAAACTGGTGTGAATCCACTTATTTCTATAACATACCAACTTCTGAAGTACTTCATGGAAAGCCATAGGGTCACGACCCTGGCAGAGAATCAGAATCACTTCCACAGCCTGATATAAATAAAATTTTTGTCTGTTTTTTAAGATCAAACCTAATCAAGAGTTTATGAAATACTGTCTTAGAGATAAAGTTTTTGCTTAAGAAAAGACATCTGAGTTGGGCCTGGAAACAAAACAGGAAGTTAACCAAAAAACGTATTCAAGGCAACAGGAATAGCAGGTACAGGGATGTAAACATAAAATGACCCATGAAGCACTTGGAAACCAAGAATAACCACCTATTACTGGGCAATGGAAGTACACCAGAGGATGAGGGCTGGCAGAAGATGAGGCTGCAGGTGCAGGCAAGGACCAGGCAGGGAACTCTGCTGGCCACTGTGAGAGCAATGGAAAAGGTCACTGAAGGACTAAATGGAGTGCTATGGTCACATCTATAGTTCCTTCTGGTGTCCCAAAATAGATGTACATCCATCCTGAAGCATGATGATTTTATTTGGATAAGTCCTATGTCTATATCAGAACTGTTCTGCAAAATGAAGCAACTTCCCTGTCTACATTTGTAATTACTCAAACTTCAGCCAAGGTATGATTCACTTATGCAATACTACTACTCCTCTAATTAATGTTACTACGGGCTGCAAATATAGAAATTTTTAAATATGTAATTCTCTTATATTGCACACACTAGAAAATTCCTTTCCAAAATCTTCTTTTTCCCTGATGCCTGAATTTCTAGAAAGAAGAGGAGGCTTCAGGGATCTGCTACCACCTGAAAGAACTTTCCCTCATTACTTAGAAGGTACTCTATCATCATTTCTCCTGTTGTACTTTCAATTAACAACCCAGACTGCAACTGAGGTTAAAAATTGTCCCCTCGCAGCCTTTCTAGTAATTTGCTTTTTAATTTTTTGTTTGCTATTCATTGCACTTTTTTTTTTCCTGCTTTCTACTAAATTCCTCAAGGGCAAAAAACAACTGTGTATCATTCACCACTATATTCACAAAACCTAGCACAACACCTGCCAGAGAGGGCAAAATAAATAAAAAATGAATGAGTGATTTTCATTTTTATTTATTTATTTTTGGGGCGGGAGGGAAAGAGTCTTACTCTGTCACCTTGGCTGGAGTGCAGTGGCATGATCTTAGCTCACTGCAACCTCTGCCTCCCAGGTTCAAGCGATCCTCCTGCCTGAGTTTCCCAAGTAGCTGACATTACAGGTACTTGCTACTACGCCTAGCTGATTTTTTTTTTTTTTTTTTTTTTTTTTTTTTTTTTTTTTTTTTTTTTTTTTTTTTTTTTTTTTTTTTTTTTTTTTTTTTGTATTTTTAGTAGAGACGGGGTTTCACCATGTTGGCCAGGCTGGTCTGGAACTCCTGACCTAGTGATTTGCCCGCTGCAGCCTCCCAAAGTGCTGGGATTACAGCCATGAACCACCACATCTGGCTGAATGAGTGCTTTTTAAATACTATTAACAGCAACATGATTTTTAAGTGACACTCAGAGGAAAAAAATCAATTTGGAAAGTTTTTAAGGAAAATGTAAAAAAGGTGAAGTGTAAAATTTAGTTACAGAAAATGTATTAGAAAATATTACTTCCAGATTGATAGTGTAAATAATTTTCACTGGAAACTCAGTATTTTTTGCAAAGTAATTTCTATTTTGCAAAGTAAAGGTACTATTAATATGCAAGCATTATCAAAGAGCTCTTGAACCATGAAAAGGAAGAAAAATCTGGTTTTGTTTTATTAAAACCAAAGGTGACTGAAGGTTGCAGTGAATTTTAAGAGACAGACTGAATAGAAGAGTATGACCAAAATATTTAAGCAGAAATTTTGCTAATAACAATTCAATGCATAGGAATATTTCTATTTTCTCACACCAGAAAAATGGAGACAAGAAAATGATGGTTTCTTCTTAGAGCTAACACAGAGGTATTGAGATTAAAAACTGATGGAGGGGAAGGACTGGAGAAGATAGGCTGTGAACACAGTGGCAGGAGCCCCACTCTCCCTGTTCACTGTGATAGACTCATCTATTAAGAGGAGTTCCTTACTAGGTACCTAGACACCCTCTGTACGAAAGACAGGGTGAACCATGATAAGTACATCTTAAAGCTTTTCCCAAGCACTCAATTTCTGAGAGAGGACATGAATATGTAATAAATAATTTTAAATAGTTCAAAGCAACACACAGGAAGTTATGTGATATGTAATAGTTTATATGGAGAGAGATTTCTGAAAGTTGGTGAGAAAAGGTGGGGGGCATATGGAGGTAACAGAACTCTACGTGTGTGTCTCTGTGTGTGTGTGTGTGTGTGTGTGTGTGTGTGTGTGTCTGTTTGTTTCCATCCTAGTTCCAATCACCCCAAAGTGTATGTAGACATTCCACTCAATGCAAAGGGAGCAACAAAAGAAAAAGCACTTATGTGCTACGGCTAGGTTTCACATCCATTTCCTCTAGCTTTCACAGTAAAGGACATGCTCATATCTCCACTTTACAGAGGAGTAAACTGAACAGAGGGCATGAGCTGATCAGGTTGCACATAACTAGAAAGTAGAGGAAGAAAAATGCAAATCAAAACCACATTGAGATACCATCTCACGCCAGTTAGAATGGCGATCATTAAAAAATCTGGAGACAACAGATGATGGAGAGGATGTGGAGAAACAGGAATACTTTTACACTGTTGATGGGAGTGTAAATTAGTTCAACCTAAATTGTGGAAGATAGTGTGGTGATTCCTCAAGGACCTAGAAATAGAAATTCCATTTGACCCAGCATTCCCATTACTGGGTATATATCCAAAGGATTATAAATCATTCCATTATAAAGACACATGCACACATATGTTCACTGTGGCACTGTTTACAATAGCAAAGACCTGGAACCAACCCAAATGCCCATCAATGATAGACTAGACAAGGAAAATGTGGCACATATACACCATGGAATACTATGCAGCCATAGAAAACGATGAGTTTGTGTCCTTTGCAGGGACATGGATGAATCTGGAAACCATCATTCTCAGCAAACTGACACAAGAACAGAAAACCAAACACCACATGTTCTCACTCATAGGCGGGTATTAAACAATGAGAACACATGGGCACAGGGAGGGGAGCATCATACACTGGGGTCTGTTGGGGGGCAACAGGGGAGGGACAGTAGGGCTAGGGAGGTTGTGGAGGGGTAACATGGGGAGAAATGCCAGATATAGGTGATGGGGGGATGGAGGCAGCAAACCACATTGCCATGTAGGTACCTATGCAACAATCCTGCATGTTCTGCACAGGTACCCCAGAACCTGCAGTGCAATTATATATATATATATATATATATATAAAATAATAAATAAAATAAAAAGGGGGAGTGTGACAGGGAGATGAGGCATAAAAACCTACATTTTGGGTATAATGTACACTACTCAGGTGACAGGTGCACTAAAATCCTAGACTTCACCACTCACTGTACAATTCATCTATGTAACCAAAAACCACATGTACCCCTAAAGCTATTAGAATAAAAACATTTTTAAAAAAAGAAAGAAAGTAGAGGAACCCAGATTCAAATCCATGATTACCTGGAACCAAAGTCTCTGCCCTTTTTATACTTGAGTTCTTCCTGAGAAAAAGCAATACAAGCAAGAAGACGACTGTTTAAACTTTTCTACAAATATTTCCTCTCTTATAAATTGGCCATACAAAATTAAAAGGCAGCTTCCAGCTGGTAATCCTAACAGCTCATGGTGTACTCCACCTGCCCTGTGCCAAGCACTGTTATAAGTACTTCACAAGTGTGAGCTCGCAGCATCCTTGCATTTCTATAAGGAAGTAGATGTGATTTTACAAAGGAGGAAAGTGAAGCACAGAGAGATTAAGTAACTGCCCAACATTACTCCTCTAATAAGAGACAGGGCCTTTTACAAGCATTATTTCACTCCCATGCCAATAAAGTATTCAAACGGATTCTTTAAATGTCCCCAGTGGTTCTCTGACTTTGCCAAGGGCACTTTCCTCAGGGAAGAGAATCAAGAGAGCAACACAGGGCTTGTATTTCACTGGGGCAGCATAACCTGGGTGTTGGTTCACGTATTATCACCCGTGGGCTTTGTGACTTCTCACAAGTTACTTAGCTTCTCAGGGCCTCAGACTCTGTCACCTGTAAAATGAGGAGCTAATGATAAATGATACCAGAATTTCTTTCAGTTCTAAATGCCTGTGGTTTAAACTGACAGACTGCTTTATACCAATTCTCCTAAGTTCCAAACATGTGAAAGTGTTCCTCAAAGTATTGACAAAGTTATTTAAAACAAAGCACACAAATGCTTTTTCCAAAGTGAAGTGACCTCATGGAGAGTCGTGCCAATTTTTCTTACTCCTTTGTTGAAATACAATTTTGCTTTTATTTCCTGGAAGGACTCTAAAACTCCTGCCAGACACAGCTCTAGCATGCAGCATGTTTAACCCTTTTGTAATGCAGAGTTCTTTGACTACCACTAGGCAGTTGTTACAGTTGCTCCAGATCCTTGCCATATGGGTAGGGCACTGTATGAGTTGAGCCAGTCTTGCTGTATGAGATACAGCAACCTCTTGCACACAAGCATCAATACATTAACCTCCTAGACACTCAAGTGACAACAGGAGGATCAGTCATAGCAACAGCGGCTATAATAACACAAGCCAGGTTTAAAAGTGAAGAATGCTTATTGAAGACCCAGCACACAAGGATTAGAAACCCTTTAAACTAGTCACCAGATGACTTACAGGAACAAGGTATGTCATCATAACCTTGGTGATAACACTGAGAGTTTGGTGGGTTAATGCCACCAGACATAGAAGGCATGTGGTTAAATACAGGGTTATCTGAATATGTAGATTTAAAGACCATACCCCAGTCATGGCCCAATTTCATCACTAAGACTAGCACATATTCCAAATAACTTGTAACAACAGGTTCTACAAACAAAACTAATAAACAATTCTGCACAAGGACCTCGATGTGTGGCTGTGCAGGTCGTGTACTCACAATTCCAGAGGGTGTAATTTACATAAGCTGTCTATGAATAGTGTCCCTTGGAGTTGTACACTTCAGTGGCCTTGCTCAACACACTTCTAAAATAGCAATGAGGCTAGAAAAAAGAGCAGCAATAGATATTTTGCAAAATATGTTTTGTTTTGGCTTTTAATTTCAGGTTGAGGGAAAGCATTAGGCAAATTTCAGACTCTCAAGCATTTCCACAGGACTCTTGTAACAGACATAGAATCACTGGGAAATAACTATATGACGAATGACTGTTCCATCTCTAAAAGCCAAGCAGTCATGGTTGAAGGCACCTCACATAGCAGCTGCACTCCATGGTTTTGTCAGTTTCTACCTCCTTTGACTCAGGAGCCACTGCTTTACAGTTGGCCACAAAAAGGTATTCAAGAAACAAGGCCATTCCCTCCTCATGGGTCTATTCACCTGAGACATGTGGTCAGTATGCATTTCCACAGGAGGCCCAAACGGTCATACTTCACTAAACCGATCCAACCAGGAGAAAGTCATTCAAAACCTATGGAAAAGTCAGAACTACAGAGCATGTTATATGAAATGTTTACTTTTCCACCATTTGAAGAGATCTAGACTAGGTTTCTGAAAGCCCATTGAATTGAATACAGTTTATAAACTAAACTACACAGAAAACATGTACCTATTTGGACTGTATGATACTGAAATTGTATGTATCTATAATACACATTATTTTATCTGTTAGTCTGTCACATTTTTGACACCAGAAATTCTCTTTTATCTTCCTACTGCACTTAGCAGGGTGCCAGGAACACATTAATAACAGTTATCACTTAATGTTGCATTTCTCAGGTACCAAGTGACACATTCAATCTTTACAGCAAAACTAAGAGGTAGGCAATATTATTATTCTCATCTTAAAGAGGAAGAAACTAAAGATAAGAGAAATTATGTAACTTGCCCAGGTTAGTAAATGGTAAAGCCAATATTTGAGTTAGTAAATAGATATTTGAGTTAGCCCATATTTGAGTTAGTAAATAGTAGAATTAATAAATGGTAGAGCAAATATTTGACCCCAGGGGGTGTGATGCTGCAATCTATGCTCTTAGTCATCACACTATGCTTTCTCAACATTCTACATGTTCAATAACTGTTATTAAAATGATTATGCATGGATCCTTCATTACAGAAGCACTGCAAACCACTATCTTCTCCTAAATAGGTCAAACATTTATAACTATGCCACCAGTTTCTCAGAAAATGCTATTTACGTTCAATCCTTATCCATTTCACAAGAATTTTTTCTAATTAGTGGAGTCCAAATTATAAGGTTGTGCTTTTACTGTTAGGAGTCAATCCAAAAAATCTGCATACATGCGCGCGCGTGCACATGTGCTCGCACATACACATGCGCACACGCATGCACACACATGCACACAAGCATTCCTTGGCTCCAGGATTCCATCCCCACCCCCCAAAAAAAACCTCAGACTGCTGAGCTCTTTCTGAATTACTTGGAACTTTCCCACAGCCCTTTGTACCATTCTTGGACACTTTCCTTCATTTCTACCTTATATCATTATTTGTATAAGCTTGACAAAACAGGGAAAATCAGAAGAATATCAAGGGTGGAGATTTTTATATCAGAATTTTTTTTTTCTTTTTTAACCAAAGGTACTGTTTCAGGGTAATACTCTTGCAAGCCAAGTTCATCATATCCTTATTTTAATAAGATCATTTCTGGCAACATTCATGGAATTATTAAACTATGTATATTTTTTAAAGTAGGTTCAGACTTCTGTCATTTCAGTAAGAAATGTCTATCTATTGAACAAAAAGAAGCTGTACTACCTTAAAATTCTTCTGTTTCTTGCAGACAAATCAGCAGGAAGGCATATAATCTAACCCTTTGGGGTCTGAACATAATAAGACCTGCAAAAATGCTGTAAACTCACAGAGATTATTGTCCTGCTTTGGGTTCATTAATTTTCCCCCAGATATCTTTAACACTTACTCAAAGTGCAGACTGTTCTTTCAACCAATATTCTACCAACATTCTGTGGACTCCCATTGTCTAGATTATACTGTGAATGCCACTTTATATACAAAGACCAACCGATGTATAGGTTTTTAGAACAAATGTACGAAGAAAGACTGTCATGCATTCTTTTAATCCCCAATGTTTTCAACACTATGTCCCAAAATCCAAAAACAAGTGTTAATCATTTTTTAAATGTTTATCCCATAATTTAAGGAGAATACCAGATACACTATTGTTTTTAATTATTATCATCCTGAATCTATACTACATTGTAAATCTAATTCACTACTGGATAGAAACTACCAGAAGGAATGAAGAACCAAACATGCTTATCAAAAAGAAATTACTGCCTTTTTTTTTTTTTTTTTTTTTCACTACTGGATAGAAACTACCAGAAGGAATGAAGAACCAAACATGCTTATCAAAAAGAAATTACTGCCTTTTTTTTTTTTTTTTTGCAACGGGTTTGCTGCCAGAACACAGGTGTCATGAAAATTACCCCTAAAAGCCAAAATGGAAAAGGAAAAGACTCGTGTCAACATTGTCATCACTGGACATGTAGATTCGGGCAAGTCTACCACTACTGGCCATCTAATCTACAAATGTGGTGGCACTGACAAAAGAACCATTGAAAAATTTGAGGCGGCGGCTAAGATGAGAAAGGGCTCCTTCGAGTAGGCCTGGGTCTTGGATAAACCAAAAGCCGAGAGTGAACATGGTATCACTATTGATATCTCCTTGCGGAAATTCGAGACCAGCAAGTACTACATGACTATCATTGATGCCCAGGACACAGACACTTCATAAAAAACATGATTATAGGGACATCTCAGGCTGACTGTGCTGTCCTGATTGTTGCTGCTGCTGTTGGTGAATCTGAAGCTGGCCTCTCCGAGAATGGGCAGACCCAAGAACATGCCCTTCTGGCTTACACACTGAGTGTGAAACAACTAATTGCTGGTATTAACAAAATGGATTCCACTGAGCCACCCGACAGCCAGAAAAGATATGAGGAAATCATTAAGGAAGTCAGCTATTATATTAGAAAAATTGGCTATAACCCCAACACAGTAGCATTTGTGCCAATTTCTGGTTGGAATGATGACAATATGCTGGAGCCAAGTGCTAACATGCCTTGGTTCAAAGGATGGAAAGTCACCCGTAAGGATGGCAATGCCAGTGGAACCATGCTGCTTGAGGCTCTGGACTGCATCCTACCACCAACTCGCCCAACTGACAAGCCCTTGCACCTGCCTCTTCAGGATGTCTATAAAATTGGTGGTATTGGGCTCCTGTTGGCCGAGTAGAGACTGATGTTCTCAAACCTGGTATGGTGGACACCTTTGCTTCAGTCAACGTTACAAATGAAGTGAAATCTGTCAAAATGCACACCATGAAGCTTTGAGTGAAGCTCTTCCTGGGGACAATGTGGGCTTCAATGTCAAGAATGTGTCTGTCAAGGATGCTCTTCCTGAGCTTCAATGTCAAGAATGTGTCTGTCAAGGATGTTCATCATGGCAACATTACTGGTGACAGCAAGAAGGGCCCACCAATGGAAGCAGGCTTCACTGCTCAGGTGATTATCCTGAACCATCCAGGCCAAATCAACACTGGCTATGCCCCTGTACTGGATTGCCACATGACTCACATTGCATACAAGTTTGCTGAGCTGAAGGGAAAGACTGATCACCATTCTGGTAAAAAGCTGGAAGATGGCCCTAAATTCCTGAAGTCTGGTGATGCTGCCATCGTTGATATGGTTCCTGGCAAACCCATGTATATGACAGCTTCTCAGACTATCTACCTCTGGGTCACTTTGCTGTTTGTGATATGAGACAGACAGTTGCGGTGGGTGTCATCAAAGTGGTGAACAAGAAGGCTGCTGGAGCTGCCAAGGTCACCAAGCCTGCCCAGAAAGCTCAGAGGGCTAAAAATATTATCCCTAATACCTGCCACCTAGGTCTTAATCAGTGGTGGAGGAAGAACAGTGTCAGAATTGTTTGTTTCAATTGGCCATTTAAGTTTAGTAGTAAAAGACTGGTTGATGATAACAATGCATAGTAAAACCTTTAAGGAGAATGTTTTGTAGATCACTTTGGTTTTTCTTTTTTGCATGTGGCAGTTTTAAGTTATTAGATTTAAAATCAGTACTTTTTAATAGAAACAACTTGACCAAAAATTTGTCACAGAATTTTGAGACCCATTAAAAAAGTTTAATAAGAAATAAAAAATTACTGCTTATTCAGAAATGCTAAACTTATTATAGTTGCCATATGACACATCAGTTCCACTCTTAGATATGTACCCAAACAAAATGAAACCTTATTTCTCCATAAAAGCCTATGCATGGGTGTTTATAGCAGCACTATTCATAGTAACCAAACAAAATGATAATGACCCATATCTCCAACAACCAAATGAATAAACAAAATGTGGCCTATCCATATGATGGAATATTACTAAGCCATAAAAAGAAAGCACTGATACATGCTACAACAAGGATGTACCTTGAAAATATGTTAAATGAAAGAACACAATCACAAAAGACCATATAGTGGATGCCAAGATCTGAATACTTACGCTCCTCCCTCCAAAATCCCTATGTTGTTATCTAATCTCCATTGTGGTGGTAGTACGAGGTGAGCCTTGGGAAGGTGATTAGATCATGAGGGTGGGTGGAGCCCTTATGAATGAGATGAGTGCCCTCATAAACGGCTGAAGAGTTCAGAGTATCCCTTCTACCATGTGAGGATAGAGTAAGACATCATAAGTGTGCAACCTAGAAGAGGGTCCGCACCAGAACTATGCTGGCATCCTGATCTTGGACTTTCAGCCTCCAGGACTGTGAGAAATACATTTCTGTTGTTTATATGTCACCCAGTTTAAGATATTCTGTTACACTAGCCCAAACAGGCTAAGACGGTGTGTGATTCCACCTATGTGAAATCTCCAGAATAGAGAAATCTTTAGAGACAGATGGTATGTAAGTGGTTGCCAGGGGTTGTAGAAGGGGCAGTGACTGCTAGTAGGTACAAGGTTTCATTTTAGGGTGATGAAAATATTGGGAAACCTCAACCTAATCATAAGAAAACATCAGACAAACCTAAATTGAAAGGCAAAATAATAATTGATTCTACAGTTTAAATCAAAATTAAATCTTACAGCAAAACAGAAGGAGCAAAGATGTGGACTAGCTCTATGACCTTGATCAAGCTACTTATGCTCACTGGGCCTTGATCTCCTCACAGTAAAACAGGAGCTTATAGGGTTGTTGCATACAGCTAAAAATTAAACATTCTGTGACATGCTTAGCATGAAGGAAACAGATGCCCACAAAATTTTTATTTTTGTTGTCAGTGTTAAGTCTACCAGGATATTAAGATAAAGTCTAAAACAAGCCTTTGGCAACCAAATTACTCACTCGAGCTGTGCTGTCCAATAGTCACTAGCCATATATGGCTATTTGAATTCATTAAAATTAAAAATTCAGTTCCTTAGTCCCATGAGTAACATTTCACATGCTTAAAAGTCCTAAGTATCCAGTGCCTACCAGATTTGACAGCACGGATCTAGAAAAAGTATCAAAAGATAAATTTATATAGCTCTAGAACATCTCTGCCAACACTGTGCCAGAAACTAAAGATATTAAAATTAACTACCACAGCCTAAATTTTACATCCAGCTTTAAATTCTTACATCTAGTTTAATAAATTTAGCATCAACTATTGAGAGCTCAATCAAGACAAAAAAAGATGGAGAATGAATTAAGTTGATGAATGTCCATTGAAAATATTTGCAAAATATATTTCAAGCAAAGAAACAAAAATAAACTGTAACCAAAGTCCTTATCACAATGAATGGTTTGGGCTATTGAATAAGCACCTCCAGAATGTAAAACTATGATAGTCTCTTATTATTAAAAAAATGAAAGGGAGAAGGAGTTACATAAATGAAAATCAGGAATTTCTAATCAGCCAAATGTTTCTGACATCAATTTTTCCATCTATAAATTATATTTTTTAGAAAATATTTTCAAAGATTTCTCTGTTAACTACTTCCAGTTCACACTATCTTGATGTCAGCAGAGGGAGGCATAAATCTCAAAGGGCAGTGAAATGTGTCATAGTTTAGTCATTTTCTATGAAACAGACTTTTTTTTCACTATTGTTAGTTGTGTCTGTTTTGCAGTTATTAAAAAAAACTTCATGTTTATGATTTTTATGAATAATTGCAAAAAATTATAAAGTTGTTTCTTACTTTAATTGTCACACAGGATGCTCTAACTACATGGAGAATAATGGAGACCAGAATGCTTCCATTAAGTGGGCACAACCAGATCAAGAAGCTCCAGACAGTCTTCAGAATAAAGGAGATGCAACAGTCCATTCTAATTGAGGTTACGAAAGATGCAGGACTACTATACACGATGTATTTAGGTCCAGCTATCAAAATAATAATGAGTCCAAATTTATGATGAAATATTGAATAATAAGTGAAACATGCCCCATTATAACTCAAATGTTTTCACATTCAAGATATTAATGTATCCCATTTGAAGAAGCCAAATGGATCCCTGAAAGAAAAGGATGAGCATTTGGCTTTAAAGTGAGTGCACTTTACTTGCCTTATTCCAGCTGGAATACACCAGTAATTATGCCTGGAGGTTGCAAAGGGCTTCCCCCATGGGAGCTGTAAGTGCTTTAAAAACATGGGCTAATCCACCTTTGTAACATCCCCAGGCTGCAGAGACAGGCCTGGTACTCAGTGAGACACAAAAAAGTTCAAGTGATTTTCCTGAAGTTAGGTTTTCAGATGGAAATTTATATGTTCTGGCTCAACACTGAACTAGAAGATTAAAACAGATCGCTAGAAACGAAGGGTGTTTCGGCATGAGTCAAAGTCTCTGATGAAAGGTTGGCAAATTCCCAAGATGTCAGACCCCTTGGCAGAATTATTGGTGGCCACAGGAAGTCTTGTAAGAATGGCTCTTTGCTTACTCAAAAGGAAGCAAGAGCTACATTAACATTCCAAAGAAGTGTCCATACTCGAGATATGCAGTTGTGCATTTGTAACATGTTTAAGTCCCCAATTTGAAATAAAAGTGGTTGAGTACATTGCTCATGTGCAATTATAAAACAGATAATTTTATACTTGATTTATGTCAGATATTCAGTTTGTATTTCAACTCGAATTCTCAGATCATAATTAAGAATGTGATTAAGTGATTAATCAAGCCTAAATGTGCCTGGCAAGGAAGTTAGTACCGGCCCTTAACTGTGAGAGAAACCCTTTTTCAGGATTAGAGACTGAACTCCCATCTGAGAATGGGTAGTTTACTCCAGAAATACTTATTTTCCTGTGTTATCTTTTGATGTTACGTTCTTGCCCTAATGCTTGTCTCATCAGGCAAGCCATTATAATAGGGTAAGAACTGAACATTGGCAAAGACAGAAACCACATTTTTCCAGGTTGTTTAAAAAAGAAAAAAAAANAAAAAAAAAAAAAAAAAAAAACCTAAAAACTGATAGACCATCCTGAACTTCACATGCATCTTAAATCCTGAGGCATTAGTACAAAATTTACATCCACACAAAATTCTGCACAAAATATGTATAGAAGCTTTATTCATAATTGCCAAAACTTGGAAACAATCAAGATAGGTAAATGAAAAAACAAACTATGTTACATCAGTAGGTAAATGGAGAAACAAACTATGGTACATCCATATAATGGAATACTATTCAGTGATAAAATGAAATGAGCTGTCAAGCCAGGGAAAGACATAGAGGAACCTTAAGTGTACACTGCTAAGTGAAAGAAGCCAGTTTGAAAAGGCTACAGACTATTTGATTTCAACCATATAAAATCTGGAAAAGGCAAAACTATGGAGACAGCAGAGAGATCAGTGGTTGGCAGGAGCTCAGGGGCAGGTAAGGAAGAATTAATAACAGGTGGAGCACAGGGAATTTTTAAGGGCAGTGAAACTACACCATGTGACACAGTAATGGTAAACACGCCATTCATTTCTTAAAACCCAGATAACGGTACAACGCAGAGTGAACCCTAATGTAAACCATAAACTTTGGTTAATAATAGTGAGTCAATCTTGGTTCATCAATTATAATAAATGTACCATACTTATGCAAAATATTAATAACAGGGGACACTGGAATAGGGAGTGAGAGATAACATGGGAACTCTCTGTACTTCCTGCTCGATTTTCCTGTAAACTGAAAATTGCTCCCCCAAACCCCTGAAAAAGCCTATTAATATTTTTAAAAACTGACAGGCCTTCCCAAACTTCATATGCATCTTAAATCCTGGGACATCCATCAGAAATATTATTTGATGAAGAGTTCTTATGGTGAACTTATTTTTTAGTGAAATGATGAGTTCTAAAAACCAAAGTTTCAGTCACTTTATATTTTAAAAACCTTACACTCTCCTTGATGTTGTTTTATTAAGCTAAATAAAGAAAAGAGTTTTTCAAAATTCAGGCCAAGAGACAAAGTTAATATACATGGCAGAAAGAATTAGCAACTGATTTGTGAATTTCTGTCTTCATTTTCCACTAAGTAATCAACCAATTTCATTTGATAGATTCTCTCTCTGTCACTCTGCTTCTTAAGTACATTAGTAGCTTTTATTTCCATTATTATTAATTAAATTTTAACGTTTATTATAAATTCCTGAGGGAAGGGACCATGCTTTAGCTATTTCTTATCCTCGACATTGAACATACTGAGAAAGGACAGGAGTGGGAAAGGAAAGAAGAAAGGAAGGCATGCCTTATAGTAATTTCTGCATACCAATCAGCCTCAGCAGGAAATACATAAAACACTCAAATTGGGCATGATGCATTCAAACTGAGTTTGATCAAGGGACAACTTTTAAAGTCATGGACAGGTTGGTGCTATGACAAGGAATGGTTACCCCTCTCAGTGCTGGAAAGGTCAAAGAGTGAGAGTGATTCCTAGGACCCAGAGACAGGAGGAAACATGGGGAGGTATAGAGGGAGACACAGAGAGATGGAGCCAACAGGTGGGAACCTAATGGAGAGGAGCTAGGAGAATAATAAATCTGATTATATAGTTGCTGATAGACTGAAAAAAAATTAAAAGGGGTCACAGAGTTAATTCCAATATTAGTAACTGCTATAAGCAACTACTAGCCTTAGAGCTAAAGAAACAGAGGGGAGATGTAGAGTTACCAGAATCTGAGGGCTCAAAGGAGGGACTGGTTCTAAAACTCTAAGTGGGGCTGGGGAAACAGGAGGTGTACAGTGTATAAGCACACCTAATCAAAGTGTACTTAGGGGCAGACGCTGGGGCAGGAGTTGGTAGAGACAAAATTATAAATACCCAACATCTTTCTCAGTCTGCCCTCAGATTTTCTGAGTTCTTCACATTGGTCAAACCTGGCTAGAAACCAAGAGGAAAGAGATTAAACCAGTGAACACTGGTGTAATCCACACAGGTCAGCCACCCAGGGAACAGAGCAGGATGGAAACGAAATTCAGGGGAGCAAATACAAGATATCTAGCATATCTGAGAAAACACAGAAACAAGCACAGACACGGCTGAATGCAGCCTTCACTTCTACCTATTAGGATTATTAGACTCAGGCCAACCTAAGGTTCAAATCCTAACTTCCACCACTTTGTAGATGCATGTCTTTGGGCAAATGATTTAACCCTTAAGCCTCAGATTTATCACTTACAAATTACAACTAACTAGAGTAACTATTTCAGAGTTGTAAGGATTAAAGAAGACAACATGAAGTGCTTAGTGCCTGTATACAGGAAATACCATTATTATTTGCCCCACAGTACATACTTAAATACAGTTTCTAGCACATCGTCTTACACTTATTGTGGTCCCTTCACCATTTAATATAAGTTTTCTATATTCCAAGTACACAGCAAAGTCTTTCAAGGCAGGCAAGAGCTGGGTCATTTCACTCCTTTGCTATGCTTCAATGCACCTATCTGATATAGAGCTATGTAAACAAGGCAGCACAATAAATGTTTACTAAAGAAACAAGTAACTCCTCAAGTAAAAGTAGAAAGGCTTAACAAATTTATTAACCTGAGGAACAGAAGTGCCATTAATGAAATCACTAGCTATTTTCCTCTGGTCTACAAAATGTTCATTTGATTCATAAGTTGATATAATTATGCTTCCTCATGCAGGAGTTCTCCTTATGTGAAATTTAAGTAATTCAGCAGATATACCTTCTCACAAGGGCTTCAAATTTTAATATACACAAATTATCAATCACTTCAATTGGGGATAATAAGAAATAGAGGGAATTAGGGTTTGGAAATAGTAAAGGGAAACAAAGCAGATGACAGGGCAGTAGCAAAAATCTTGGGAAAAATAAAGAAAGGTGAGGGGAAATAAGTGCTGGTACTGCAGCTGCCCACTGGTGAGGAGTGTCTGTGAGGATGAAGGCTACTGGGAAGTGTGTAAAGGAGGCTCAAAGAGCAGGCACTCAGGCAGGCAAGAACCAGTAGAGCCAAAATTATACAGTGTATGCTCCTTTGTATCGGGAAATACACAGGAATAACTACTTGCATTAAATAATTGAACAAAACTACTCAACATCCCAGATAACCTGGATCTCTAGGACCACTGTGGACTAATTTAAAATTAGGATCCTGGAGGCCTGCTCTAAGGGATCAGATCCATGAAATGAAGTCAATGGCTATGAGCATTAAAAATGAAAAATGTCACTAAACGTCTGAACAAAGGATCATATGGAGAAGACAGTGGCCTCTTGGTAAGATTATCACCTGGCAAGAAAGAAAAATTAACTACAAACATGTCACTTTAATTGTGAGAGGTGACACATCTAGAAACCTTAATAACAGTTCCAGTCAATGGGAAAGCAGAAACCTCACACATTAGGTATTCTAAATGGAAGAAATTTAATACAGGAAGCTGACTATACAGGTGTTACAAGACTGAAAAAAATAAAGGGGGGTCCCAGAGGCAACCCCAATACTGCTAGAGGCAGCAACCAATGCTGGGGCTGAAGAAACACAAAGGGGCATGTAGAGCTACCAGAATCTGGGTACTCAAAGAAGGGATCAGTACTAGAACTTTAAGTGGAGCTGAAGGAAGTCGGGGCACAGTGTAACTGCCACTTAAACCTTGCTTAGGGGCCATGGCAAAGTTGGTGCAGTGAGTTCCTAAAGAAACTGTAGGCGAGAGCTATTGCTGGCCCCAGGAGAAATACTGACAGGAGCTGAAAACAGCAAAGTCCTTTCCCTCCCTCCTGCATTTCAGTCCTCCACCAGTGCCTCCTACTGCCAGGAACAAACTGGAAATCCAGCTGGCAGGAGAATCTGGGAAACATAATTACAGAGTTCCAAGCCCTGCCTCACAAAACAGAGTACAAAATGGTGAGACTGAAGTTGAAACCACAACTAAAGAGCTAGCACAGTTTGATATCCATATTTTCCCTACCAGGTTTCAAGTCCCTCAACTGAGAACTCTCCAGTATGGGTTTTCCAAGAACCTAACACTCATATTTGAGAACTAGTGAATGCTATGAAGCTTTTCTGACTAAAAATAAGTTGGAATGTTTCACTAGAACACCATTCCTCTTTCAGGATTATAAATCTATTTCCTATTTATTTGGGCCAGAAGTTTCATAGAACAGAGCATAAAGAAATGCTTTCGTAAGTCAAAACATTGCCCAAATCCAACCATTTCTTCCAACAAAGAAAAATTATTAATACATTCATAGCTTCTCTAAACCTATTTAGATATCCTCGAATTCTCCTCCACAGAGTTGGGCTCAGTACTGAGATGAGGTCTGGGGGCCCTGGGAGAAGTGAGTTTTGTTTTGCAGGTGGGTGAGACATGAATCTCTAGGGGCCAAAAGGTGAAGTCATTCTTAAGAAAGGTCCCAGTGATCCTTGCCTCCTAGTATTTACTCTCCTGTGTAGTCACCTCCCATACCAATAGGACTTACCTGTGTAGATAACGTACCTGCAATAGGATTATTGCAGAAATGACAATGTGTGACTTCTGAGGTCATAAAAGACATGAGGACTTCCATTTTGCTTTCTCTTGAATTACTCTAGAAAAAGCCAGCCACCAGAATGTGAAGACACTCAGGCAGCCATACAGAGAGGTCCATGAGGCAAGGAACCTCATTCCTTAACCTTCTGCCAACAGCCATGGGAGTGTGGCACTGTGCCAGCAGACACTCGTGGCCCAGTCAAGTCTTCAAATGAATGCAGCTCCATCTGCCATCTTGACTACAACCTCTAAGACACCCAGAGCCTAAATCACCCAGCTAGGTTGCTCCCAAATTGCTAACCCACAGAAACTCTGTGAGAGAACAGATGTTTAATGCTGTTTAGGCACTAAGGCACGAAGTTTAGAATTAACTTATTATGCAGCAATAGATAACTAACATACCCTCAAAGGACCCTTCTTGATTATAAATTCTCTCATTCTTAGTCAAATGGACAAGATTCACTAAAAATGCATTGTTCCTGATCCCCTAATTGGGCCCGAAACAATCTTCTAGCTTCATAAATGTGATATATTTATTTATTGTCTATTTTTTAAGAGACAGGATCTCACTCTGTTGTCCAGCCTGGATTAGAGTGGTGCAATCATAGCTCACTGCAGCCTCGAACTCCTGGGCTCAAGTGATCGTCCAGCCTCAGCCTCTCAAGTGATTGGGATTAAAGGGGTGACCTACTATGCCTGGCTTAATGTAGTGATTTATTTAAAGACTTCAGCTGCTCCCAACTTCTCTATCTATTCAAATACTCTTTTAACATATCTTGAAATTTCCGTCAATTAAAGCCAAAAGAGGAATTAGCTGCCCATGAAGTTTTAACTCGCCGAACAACTTTACCAACACCGTCACTCAAAACTGCTTTTGAGTTACAGGGAAAAAAAAAAAAAAGGATAAAATTAACCAGTCTCTTTAGATATTTAAATCATTTTAAGGTACTTAAAGATAAATCATTCTTTTAATAATTAGAAAAATTCATTTATAGACTGAAACATTGTAACCCAAGCATAGCCAAGCAAAGTCAGGCCCCCTAACATTGTTCTAATATTGAAAGCATTTAAGCAGATAATCAAAGAATCAGTCACAGAAGTTATAAAAATACTTCTTACACCAATTGGAAGGTGGGACTAGATATGATCTTCAAGGTTTCTAATAACACCAAGAAGGTTCTACAAGTCTCTGGATGTCCTCCCAAACCTGTACAGTAATTCTCATCAGATACAACTAAGTGTTGAAAGCAGCCTATAGTTCACAAGAAAAAATAATTTAAATGGCTTATAAACATTAAAATAAATAATATGCTCAGCTTCACTAATAATTCAAGTAATGAAAATTTTAAACTATTAAAGCATAAATTTTCATGTACCAGATTGCAAGCTTCAGAAAACACGACATGGGTAAAGGTGGGAAAAAAGACATTTCAGATGAGGGTGTGAGTCAGTTCATCAGGCAATTTTGGCAATATATATAGTATTATACATTTAAATGTATATTACCATATGTGACTCAATATTTACAGTTGTTAACAAAACTATCCATTCATCTCTGCTTGTAAGAACAAAATCCTATAAACAACCTAAATGTTCACCAATTTTAAAAAACAGGTGAATAAATTATAGTACATCCATACAGTGAATGGCATGCAACCTATAAACAGAATGAGTTGGATATACGCAAGCTGATATAAAACACCTTTCAATACATGTTGTTAGGAAGAAAAACAAGATATGGTCCACTAGCGTGGAGACCAAGGTGGGGACGGGACCATAAGCGAAGAAAATGCCTAGAAGCAGTTTTTAAAATGCTGTTCATAGTTATCTCTAAAAATCATAATCAAAGACTTAGGAGCAGAAGGAAAACTTTTTATTGCATGCTCTTTTGTATTATATGCATGTATTATATTTTTATTTTTTAAGTAAGGGGGAAAGCTTAATGGAGAAAAAGAACAAGAGAAAAAAATAAAGGCTTAAGTTATAGCTACTCTCCAACTAATTTATAAGCAGTCCATCAAAGGAACCAGGGTCTGGCTTTGGACTCAGAACACTCACATGCACGTTGAACCATTAAAAATCACCTGTAGGAGGAAAAAAAAAAAAAAGTCCTTCACACTGTCAGTATCCCTCTCACTAATTAAGGAACAAGAGCTTTCTCTTGACATCTTAATGCAAACCACTAACTCAACAACTGGAGGCTTCCATAAGATGAAGGTACTCCTGCCTGCCCTTAAGCTTTGTCAATGAAGAAATGTGATGGAACTGCCTTTCTTTGAATGTTTAAGCAAACAATGGCAAGGTTAACTAAATAAAAGAAGTTGGCATTAATTTCACTGACTGGTGGGAGTTACCCAGAGATCACAACTGCTGTCAAAAAGCTGGCTGCTCCTGAGCACAGACTCCACCCATAAATGTCAGTTGTGATTTTCTTCTCCACTGACCAAACCCTTTCTGAGACTAAGTGAGCACTTCCCAGATCAGTGATCTGCTTAAAAGAAATCTACTAAGTGGCTGTTAATTATTCTCAGTGTGTGTGACACAGAAGGGAAAATGAAGTAGGACAACACGCTTTCAACGTTCTTTTCTCTCTTTTTCTCTTTTGGCCAATATCTTAAAGATGGAAGACCTTTTTGTATCTTGAAGTGGGCTTGCTTTTAGCAACAGAAGATAAAGGCTGTTTGGTTCATCTAAGTATAAATAAATAGTAACTGTCTAAAAACATTCATTTTAAGCGTTCTCAAGTATGTAGTAGGACCTATTTTTAAAAGACAGATGATGGAGTGAGATCCCATCTCTAAAAAAAGGAGGAAAATACCCAGGGTTTTTCTTATAAATTATTTAAGTGATGTTATCATGAGATTAAACAAAAAAACTATCAAACAACTTTACCAACACCTTCACTCAGATGCTCAAATTTTTTCAATTAAAACCTGGCAAATGTGTAGATTTTTAAAACTGCTTTTGAGCTACAGGAAAAAAAAAGGATAAAACTAACCAGTATCTTTAGCAATTTTATATCATTTTAAGGTTATTAAAAGAGAAATCATTCATTTAATAATTAAAAATAAGATTCATTTGTGGACTGAAACATTTTAAGTTAAGCATAGGCCCAAAGTCAGTTTCCATAATCAAAATACTAATACCTGAAAAAAACTGAGAATGTATTATGAAGAAAATGCCAAGTGTGCAGAAAACCTTCCAACTGTAATAATTTGTAAGGATAAAAATATATATATATATATACATACACACACACACACACACACACACACACACACACACACATATATATAAAATGTTGAGAAGAATACATGTAACCCTTAATCTCCACATCTCTGTACAATGTAAATTCCATGAGACTGGAACTCTCATCCTTTCTGCACTACAGAAATGCCTGCTACATTTGGTGCTCACTGAAATTTAAAAAAAAAAAAAAAGCTTATTTTTATAGAGGCATCTACTTTCTTTTCTTAGTGGTAGGGTGTCTAAAATTGATAACCATCTACCTTTAAGTTTTGTTTAATCTTTATGCAAAAAGAAAAACTAAATTCAACTGAATTTCTTGAACTAATGTAACAATATATTCTCATTAATTTTTTTAGTTCAATAAATTGTAATAAGCATGCACACTCATCAATATGTAAGACTGTTTTCAATTAAATAGGCCTATGGTGGTCAGTGCAGGAATCTAATGACAACTCTGGGCTGCACTTCCCAAACTGATGTCCATGAAACATCGTTCCCCATGGTATCACCAGAGATGCCCCTAGGAAGTATTCTGAGAAACACGAAAGTAAAGTTAAACAGGTTTCTTCACTGTGAGATTTGGCAGAGTCTTGAATATGAAATGCAAATCCACTAAGAAGAGGATGTGAGTTTCCCAAACGCATTTGAGCAGGAGTTTGTAGTCTACTTGTGGTTGCTGTTGAGTCTCTTTTCCTCTAAAATATATACATGAATTACATAGACCTGTTTCCTAAATTAGACACAAGCTCAACAAGGGTCCACAGATTCACCTTCCCAGCACTGAGACCTGAGGGAAACTGCTTAATGATTAGATTACCCAACAGGAAAATGGAGATAAAGATATGATTTCACTCATACTTCGCTTTATGGGAATCCAAAATGGATATATATTAGGTAATAAATAATTGTTTTGATTATTATCATTGTGTCTGTTTTAGTTGGCTCTGACTGCTGTAATAAAATACCATGGACTGGTTGACTTAAACAACTGAAACTGATTTTCTTAGTTTTAGAGACTGGAAAGTCCAAGGTCAAGGTCCAGCAGGGTTTGGTTCCTGGTCAGGACCCTTTTCCTGGCTTGCAGATGTCTGCCTTCTTGCTGTATCCTCACATTGCGAAGAAGTAGAGAGAGCTCTCTGGTATCTCTTCTTATAAGGACACTAACCCTATTAGGTCAGGGCCCTACTCTTATGATCTCATTTAATTTTAACTACTTCCATAAAGGCCTTATCTACAAATACAGTCACATTGGGAGTTGGGGCTTCAATATACGAATTTTGAGGGGAGACACAATTCAGCCCATAGCAATTCCCCTTCCATCTGATTTATGTCCCTTCACTCCTGAATATCTATTATATTGCTAAAACAGTAAAAATTTCAGGCTGTTGAGATGTGAACAGGTTTGTCAATTTACTGCTGCCACAGACCTGTGGAGGCCCACAGAGTAGGGATTTTGGCTTGGCTCTTCAGATGAAGTGAATGAAGCCATTCTACCATGAGAAGAAATAAAGAGCAGCTATCATCTGGCTTCCTAACTCAGCCATCAAGTTAACGTCAGGATATATTATTATAAAGGGGTCAGACACCGAAAGAGTTTGAGAAATAAGGGCCCCACATACATTTTACAACTCTTCTTATACTTAGTGGGAAAACCACCTTAAGAAACAAGGCTTTGCACAACTGGACCAGCTAAAATCATAATGTTATAAATTAAGAAATTTCCATATAGTATACATCCAAACAAATCATCATAATCCCATATAAGCAGAATGTAAAAATATAATGAAAAATAAAAAATCAAAGAACAGACCAAAAGGAAATAATTGTCTTAAAAGTGACATTTAACATTACTATTAATACTTGTTTGAAATGCAAAGAAAAAGCATATTATCAAAAACAAACAAAACAACCAAATGTATTAGTGAATAAATCCAAAATACAAAAGAGCCAATGACTCTTCAGTCAAAGGGAACCTGTGGTAACTGTTTGCCCACATCATGGTGTTGGGAGGGTGTGTCTGTAAATGCACCAGGAATGCCCTCTCTTTGTCCTCATCTTGCCTCCAGGCAAAGGCCTGCTCATCTTTCCCGTTGCACATACCTATCACCTCCCCTCCTATGCTGACCACATCCTCCAGGTACCACCTCAAACACCTTTTTATACTTGAAGCCTTCATGTTACCTACTGTAATTAATTATTTCTCCACAAGATGTGGAACTTTTTCTGAGTGCGCAAACTAAGCCTTTCTCATTTTGCATCTCCAGTCTCTAGTATACGGCATAAGTTCTGACTCATAGTGAGTGCTCAGTACGACATCATTTAATAAATAACTTTCATCACTCTCAAGGAAGTAACAGGAAACAAATGGAGTTTTAACAATAATTTACTTAGATACTCAAAGAAACACAGCTTTAAACATTTACTATGGAACAAATTATATACTTAACAAAATAGTAAAAAAACAAAAAAATTAAACGATAAAAATTGGTTCAACCCTTTAGAAAAGTAACGTGGCAATACCTATTTAAGAAATCTGAGCAATCCCAATTTACGCTAGGCACAGTGGCTCATGCCTGTAACCCCAGCACTTTGGGAGGCCAAGGCAGGCAGATCACTTGAGGCCAGGAGTTTGAGAGCAGCCTGGCCAACATGGCAAAACCCTGTCTCTGTGAAAAATAAATAAATAAAAATTTAACTTAAAAAAAAAAAATATCAGTAATCTATTCATTTTTTCTGAGTGTCAGAATTTTAGCCAAAGAAAGTAGTAAAAAAAGAAAATTAGCGGGCCGGGCGCGGTGGCTCAAGCCTGTAATCCCAGCACTTTGGGAGGCCAAGGCGGGCGGATCACGAGGTCAAGAGATCGAGGCCATCCTGGTCAACACGGTGAAACCCCGTCTCTACTAAAAAACTACAAAAAGAAATTAGCTGGGCATGGTGGTGCATGCCTGTAATCCCAGCTACTCAGGAGGCTGAGGCAGGAGAATTGCCTGAACCCAGGAGGCAGAGATTGCGGTGAGCAGAGATTGCACCATTGCACTCCAGCCTAGGTAACAAGAGCGAAACTCCGTCTCAAAAAAAATAAAAAAAAAAAAAGAAAATTAGCATGTAAAAAAATTTGCATATAAAATATCAAAATATGAGAAAGTACTTATATAGGAGGACAATGAGCAAACTACCCCACAACAACTCAATAAAATATTATGCAACCATTAAACTGGTAATTTCAGACTGAATTTTTAAAAGTGTTTAAGGTGATCTGTGCAACAGTTTATCACATGTGTATTTAGAGAATGCAAAGTATGTCATTTCTGGCGTATTGTAAACACAGACTTTTTAAAACGAAACAATTACATTATTTCTTTAAACAGCTTGAGGTATAATTTACATACCATACAATTCACTCATTTAAAGTGTACAGTTCAATGGTGATATGGCTTGGCTCTGCATCCCCAACCAAATCTTATCTTGTAGCTCGCATAATTCCTGTGTGTGGTGGGAGGGAGCTGATGGGACTCATGGAGGCATAACTGACTCATGAAAGCAGGTCATTCCCTTGTTGTTCTCATGGCAGTGAATACATCTCATGAGATCTGATGGTTTTAAAACTGGGAGTTTTCCTGCACAAGCTCTCCCTTTTGTCTGCCACCATATAAGACATGCCTTTCACCTTCTGCCATGACTGTGAGGCCTCCCCAGCCACATGGAACTGTAAGTCCATTAAACCTTTTTCTTTTGTAAATTGCCCAGTCTCAGGTATGTCTTCATCAGCAGCATGAAAATGAACTAATACAAATGGTTTTTAGTATGTTTACAGAGTTGTGCCAAACATGAACAAAATCAATTTTAGAATACTTCGATGATCTCAAAGAGATCCATAGCTGTAAATCCCCCACTCTGCCCCATCATCTCCTTCCCACCACTACTTACACCTCGGCCCTAAGCAACCATTAATACACTTTCTGTCTCTACAGATTTACCTATTTTAGACATTTCATGTAAACAGAATCATACAATATGTGGTCCTTTTTGACAAGCTTCTTTCATTTAGCATAATGTTATCAAAGTTCATTCATGTTATAGCATCTTCACTTCTTTTCATTAGTGAATAACATTTCATTGTATAGATATCTTGCACCATCATCAGATGGTGAACATTGGGAGTGTTCCCATATTTTGGACAATGCTACTCCATCCTTTTGTGCAAAAGTTTCTGAGTTGACATATGTTTTCATTTCACTTGGGCATATATGTAGGAGTGGAATTACTGGATCAGGTCATAATTCTATGTTTAACTATTTGAGGAACTACAGACTGTCTTCCAAAGCAGGTGAATCATTTTACAATCCCAGGGTATGACAGTTCCAATTATTAGATCCTCACCAACATTTGTAATTACCTGCTTTGTTTTTCATTCAGGCCATCCTAATCAGTGTGAAGTGGTATCTCCTCATGGTTTTGATTTGAATTTTCCTGATGGTTAATAAAGTTTGGCACCTTTTTATATGTTTGGCCATTTGTATATCCTCTCTGAAGAAACATCTGTTCAGATCCTTTGCCAAGAATTTTAATTGGGTAGTCTTTTATTATTGAGTTATGAGAGTTCTTTATATATTCTGGATACTTAGTCCCTTATCAGGTATGTGATTTACAAAATTTTTATTTCTATGGATCCATTTAAATGAATAATATTAAGAAAGGGAAAAGACAAGTCACAGCGGCTTTCAATGGTTTTTAGTACTTTTAAAGTTGTGCCAAACATCAACAAAATCAATTTTAGAACACTTTGATGATTTCAAAGATCTCAAGCCACAGAGGCTTGTCTTTTCACTTTCTTAATATTATTCTTTTAAATGGATCCAGAGAAGGCCAGGCATGGTGGCTCATGCCTGTAATCCCAGCACTTTGGGAGGTCAAGGTGGGCAGATCACCTGAGGTCAGTAGTTCAAAACCAGCCTGGCCAAC
>NW_016107413.1:3503507-3514202 GCF_001604975.1 Cebus imitator
AAAAAAAAAAAAAAAAAAAAGTATCCAGAGAAACCTAAATATCATAGATATTTTATTCCCACCATACAAAACATATTAACAAGACTTTAAACTTACATGTATGCTTTCCTCCTTGAAATCATATTTCATTCCTCCTCTCCATCAGAATTTCAATCTAATAAAATACATTTATTCTTAAAGTCTTTTACTGACTTACAAATACTCTATCATACTTCTCTGCAACATAAAATTTCATACGTATTTTAACATTTTTAAATCTTTGATTTCCTGTAACCACAAAACTCTAAGCTTTGATATTTTTCTTCTGAATTATCATTATTAATATTAAACAAAAACTATATTTACTGTGATAGTTATTAAAAATAAGGAATAAATTTCATTGGTAATGAATTGCTTAACAGGGTGGGCGACAGTTAAGAGCCTTAAGATTTGCCTGACGTCAAAACTATAAATTAGTCCTTTGATGCTCAGGACTTTGAAAACCTTGGGTCAATATACCATCTTAAGATTACAGATGGAGGAGAGTGGTTTTTTATAAAACAGAAAAGGACATGGCAGGCTGGTCTGAGTGCACAGGTGTTTACAACTAATTGATCACAACCAATTACAGATTTCTTTGTTCCTTCTCCACTCCCACTGCTTTTGACTAGCCTTAAGAAAAAAAGAAAAGAGAAAAAAAATAGAAAAGGACATGGCAGAAGAAAAGGTAGGAGATACCCAAACCATGGGTGTGTTTTCATGGATACAGATTTTCAAAAAGAATACATCACAAGGTAAGGATCTGGAAATCAACTCTCTTATAACCACTGAGGTGTACATACCTCTTTGAAAGTCTCCTTAAGTGCACATGTTCCCCAGTTGGAAGACAGCCGCTATGGAGCAGCAGTCCCCAACCTTTTTGAGATCAAGGACTAGTTTCATGGAAGACAACTTTTCCACAATTGGGGTTTGGGAGAGATGGTTTCAGGGTGATTCAACTGTATTACATTTATTGTGCACTTTATTTCTATTATTATTACATTGTAATATATAATAAAATAATTACACAACTCATCATAATGTAGAATCAATGGGAGTCCTGAGTTTGTTTTCCTGCAACTAGACAGTTCCATCTGGGGATGTGAGACAGTGACAGATCATCAGGCATTAGATTCTCATAAACAGCATGTAACCTAGATCCCTTGCACGCTCTGTTCACAATAGGATTCATGTTCCTATGAGAATCTAATGCCCCCACTGATCTGACAGGAGGCAGAGCTCAGGCAGTAATGATGGCTCACCCACTGCTCACCTTCTGCTGTGCAGCTCAGTTTCTAACAGGCTATGGTACCAGTCCGTGGCCCAGGGTTTGGGGACTCCTTTTACTATGCATAATGAATTCTCATTATTTACACAAAGGCTCTTTTGCTAACACCTCTTTCTATACAGAATAGGGTAGTACCCTATGTAGAGAAAGGAACGTACTTTCTCTAAAAATTCATAATAAAATAGGATGGGTCAAAGCAGTCAAGGCAAATTCAAATAACCAAGCAGGGTTGTATTAAGCACTTGGTAAAAATATACCCAAATGCTGATTAAGTTTATGTTCTTTTCTATTTTTGACCCTAAAAGTTTGATGGGGTCCAATCACTTGCTACACTAGACAATGATATACAAATAAGCCTAAAATAGCTACTTTTAAAATCAGATGTAAGCTTGACAAGAGCTCATGACTAGACTAATATTGCTTACAGTCGTCTAAATGTCACTTTGACAAACTAAATGTTTGTGTTGATGACACCTTCCCCTAGGCATATGGCACTTCCATTAACTCCAGTGTTATCTTTGTTAGAAGCAGAAGAAGGTGCTTCATTGTCTTCAGAATATTCATAATTTACAAGACCTCTCTTTGGTCTTGATTTATAATTGCACATAATATTGAAGGGAAAGATATCTGCACAGATGCTAGCCAGTGTGGGTTTTTTTCAAATTATTATCTATTTCAAAGAACAAAGTGTTCTCTTTGAAACAAACATTTAACAGCAATGATCTAAATTTTAGATTAAAATGTCACCTTACAAAGTGTAACATTATGAAAAATATGCTAAACTAAATTTTATAATGGCAATCTTGAGTGACTCTGAGAAACTTTACAGATATGAAATCATTGAAGAATAGAAATTCATAATATTCATCAATTTCATCCAACAATCATTTAATAAAAACTAATCTCGCATAAGATCCTGTGATAGAAACTGTCGAGAATAAACACACTTTAGCCCTTGAAAAGATTCTGATAGCCAAACTGACACCACCAAATACACAAAGAATTTATAAGGGGACTCGTGATATAAATATTTGTCCCCAAACTTAGTTGTCATAATTCAAAAATATTCTCTAGGAAGCCAATCACTTTTAAAATTAGTGTAGCACTTAAACAGTCCTCCTTGCCTGCTCTCACCACCAATGACATTAAAATGCAAACAAATCAACTACAAATCTTGTAAAATAGACAATATTCCATAAGACTGGTGAAAGTCTCCAGGGAAAGCAAGCTGCCATGTTGTGAAGGCTGCTTTGGAGAGGCCCGAATAGCAAGGAACTGTCTCTGTCCAACAGCCAATGAGGACCTGAGTCCAATAAATGTGCATAACTGAGCTTGGAAGTGGATCCTTCCCTAGTCAAGCCTGGGGCATTAAATGAATTTATAAATGGATGTAAAGCATGTAGAACAATTTTGGCACCTAGTAAAAACAAAAAAAAAAAAAAAAAAAAAAAACTGATGAAAGTAATTCTGGAAACCTGCTAAAATTACAAATAAGACCACAAAAAATAAGGCTCCCAGGATCCTCTTCATAATTATCCACGAAAAAGGAAGACAACTACAATTTTATAGATGCTTTAAAAAAGAATAAAGTGTATATGAAATGTCAAAAAAACCCTAGAAAAATAAAAATAAATAAATAGGATCCTCTTTATGATTATGCTTATGCAAAGGATAGTGTATTATTTTTCCACATAAACTGTCAGAAAAATTATTCCCGAAAAATCCTTACCAAATTAATTTGTCTGTTTCCTAATAATTAGTACATACTTGCAATTAAACACTAGGATAAACTTTATTTTGATGATTATCTATTTATTTTCTAAAAGACTCAATTCTAATCAAACTTTCTATGCATATTAACCACAAATTTTTGATCTTCATTTTTTTTTGCTCTATAAAAGCAGTTTCACAGAAATGTAAAGTTTTATACCTGCACAGCTACTAGTCCAATAAAGACACTTATTCAATTAAACAAAACATTTTCTAAATATTTTAACAAAGTACAAATATATTCATAACATAATATGCTAAAGATTCCAACAACATTTACAGTACCTGCAACAGAATCTACGGATGCCTGCAATAATCTGTAGGCTGATTTAGTTTACAGTTACATCTACTGCTATAAGAAATATCATTAATACAAATGCATGATTTACAATATGCCCATCATACCAAGAAAAAAAGATTTATAAAATAAAATATCTTTTAGGCATTTATTAAGCCCAGTGTTTAAATGATTATTCTCATTATGGCATAAAAATAATGGTCTTTTATTGATAAAAGATAGATTTTATTAGCTCAAGGACCACTGAAGAGCTTCCAAGAAGCTCCATAGTAAAATTTTCCTGTCCTTTCTGTAAAATAAATAGAACACTAGCAATCTCTGTGTATTCCTTAAACATAAACTATGATGATTCCATTCATATTAATTGGGCCTTAAGTAAATGACTTGTTACAAATAAAAATAAACAAAATCTTAGAAACTAACACCACTGACCCAAATTTGGTTTTTAGTTGTTTACATATCTAAGAAATTTCACCAGGAAGTGCATATTAAAAATTAACAATTATTTCTAACTTATGCATAAGTCAAAATGCTCACTCTTACCATGGAAACAAAATTTACTTCTGAAAATAATCCACATAAATAATATGTAAACATACAGAGCTTTGAGATAGACTAACATCCTCCCATGTTCTATGGCTCAAAATGCAAAGGTCTCCATACTTATGTAAATATACACATTTTCATTAATTTGGGACATATTGATATTATATGACTGTGGACATACCTATGTACACTATAAAACTTTTTTTTTTTTTGAGACAGAGTCTCACTTTGTCACCCAGGTTGTAGTGCAGTGACGCAATCTCAGCTCACTGCAACCTCCACCTCCTGGATTCAAGAGATTCTCCTGGCTCAGCCTATCAAGTGGCTTGGACTACAGGCATGTGCCACCAAGCCCGGCTAATTTTTGTACTTTTAGTAGAGACAGGGTTTCACCACATTGGCCAGACTGGTCTCAAACTCCTGAACTCAGGTGGTCCGCCCACCTTGGCTTCCCAAAGTGCTGGGATTACAGGCATGAGCCACTGTGCCCAGCCTGTAAAACAAATTTTCACAATGTTTCTAGTGACAATGTATTTTTTAGCCCCAACTGCTGGAAAGAAAATAAAAACTTAATATAAAAACTAATTTTCCTTTTTTTAAATGAGTAAAGTTTTTAAGTGGAAAAATAGAGCCAACACTCCTCATTACAAAATGGACTGGGCACTAAAAGGTTCAGAGTCAAAAATGTCTTCAACTGTTCCCCAATGTAATAAAACATATAAGCACGCTCTCTCTAGTCTGGAATTCAGATCATCTTTACTGCTTTGTCTTAGAAACTGCTTTCCAGGGTACAAGACAGCCATGCTGGTAAAATTCCTTCTACTGCCCACTTTATACCTGATGTAATCATATAGGTTGGCATCTTGCAGCACCACACCTCTGATAATCACTGCCAATCACTTTACTCCAAAAATGAAGACAGCATTAAAGGCAATTACCACCCACAGCACTGAACAGGCAATAAATCCCAACCAAAAGATCCTTGATTCAGCCTCTGAGACAGTTTTGTTATCTTGAAGGAATGCCTTCCTGGACTTGCAGTGGCTCTTCCTGGACACTCAATGGTTCTTCCCATTTTCATCAATGTGATTCCAACAATGCAGGCCCATCATTAGTCTGTGTCTTCACTGCCCCAAAATCACATGACAAGAGAACTGTCACCATATAGGCAGTAAAGCTGCTGCTGAGCAACTCACAGAGAAAATGGATTATAACTGCCTGGACTCAGAAGAGTAAATAGAAAAATTATGCTATTGGGTATCTGATTATTTTGGTCTATTGTTTTTAATCTCCTATTCTGAGAATGATTTTTGATCAATTAAGTTGTCTTCTCTTCTGTAATGAAAGATGAAATATCTTCAGTGTCATCATTACTGTCCTGCTGCAACACGGTGGCCATGCACTAGCTTCTTGATCTTCACCTTAAATGGATTCACCTTCAGTGACCTTTTTCCAGTGCCATTTACCCTTGAGTTTCCTATATCTTTCTAGTTCCAATTAATGAGCAGCATTCTAGTCACACCTAAGCAGACTAAAATCACGTGCTTGAAGGGACTTTCTGTTGTGAAACCTGGTAGCCCAGTCCCCAAGAGCCTTTCTTAGTACCAACTGTGTACACCGTGTACTCCTCTCTTGCCTTTGAGCTTTGTGGTCCACTCCAAACCAACTGTTAAACAAGACACAAAAGTCTCTCCAGTTTATAAGTCTTCAGGGGTTTGGTTATTAATTACTCAGAAACAGATAAACATGGAGCTGTCAAAAAAAAATCCTTACAATAGTGTCCCCTAGTCTTAGGATCTTAACTGCTTCCTAGAAAGCTAAAACACACTCTGTTTTTATTCACTCATTAATACTACCCCACCACCACTACCACAATTCCCCATACTACTTCCTACCTTAACATTCGCCAAATCCCTTCCTCCAACGTGGTCTGCTCTCCCTAAATGAGAATGCAAGTGAAGCAGAACAGTGGGTCTCAGGTGGAGAGTTTACCTTTCTGAGGAGCCAAGGGTAACAGTCACCATGTAAGCTAAGGCATGTGCCACAAGTCCAGTCATTCATGCAACATTTGCGGTGACTTATCACATCATGACTTATTATCTTATCAGTGATAATGGAGATCACCCAACAAATTCAGAAAAGTTACATGAGCAGCTTAGAGAAATAAACCAAGACTAGAAGACAGAAATCCTTGATTCCATGCTGCTTCCATGAGAACAGGGGTTCTTAATCCTATCAGAGCAGCACTACCTTTTGATAGCAGACGTTTGTAATCTACAGAAATAGTATGTACACAGAGAAAGAAAAACAATACGAAGTCCAAAATGTAATATAAAAAGAAAACAAAAGATTACTTTTTATTGTCTTTCATACGTGTGATTTAGATATATACGCACGCGCGCGCGCGCACGCACACACACACACACACACACACACACACACATATCAAGATGTAAATACTCAGACATAACACCAAATGATTTAATAATGTAGTAAGATGCTTGCAACCACTTTTAATGGGTACATTTGGATTTTAAAAAATTAAAAAACATTCACCTGAATATTTTCAACAACTTTTACTGGATAATTTGGGATAAGGGTTAAATGTTTATGTACACATACACACACATATATAACTATTATATTTCCTATAAATGTGTATTAGTGCAAGTATATATATATAATAATTCAAATACTGCAAACATCACTGCTACTGCTGATGGGATTTGCCAAAATGATAGACGTTACTTTGTAATGTTACTAATAAATCAAAGTACAACTTTTAAAGTACTCAGCAGCTGCAGTTCTGAAAATTTCAGAATACAGTCATGTGTTGCATAACAACATTTCAGTCAACAACAAACTGCATATACAGTGCTGGTCCCATAAGACTATGGTATCATATTTTTACTGTACCTTTCCTATGTTTAGATATACAAATACTTACCATTGTGTTACAACTACCTATAGTAACATACAATACAGGCAACCCAGGAACACTAGGTTATACCATATAGCTTATGTGTGCAATAGGGTATACCATCTAGGTGTGTGTAAATATACTCTGTAATGTGTGCACAGCAACAAAACTGCCTTGTGACACATTTTTCAGAATGTGCAGCCATCATTAGTGATGCATGACTGTATATTAAAACTGGACATACATAAATATAATTGTCTTTAAATGTTAAATATGGAGTTGGGGGTGTGTGTGTGTGTGTGTGTGTGTGTGTGTGTGTGTGTGTTTAGATAGAGTCTCGCACAGNTCACCTGAATATTTTCAACAACTTTTACTGGATAATTTGGGATAAGGGTTAAATGTTTATGTACACATACACACACATATATAACTATTATATTTAGTATATATATATAATAATTCAAATACTGCAAACATCACTGCTACTGCTGATGGGATTTGCCAAAATGATAGACGTTACTTTGTAATGTTACTAATAAATCAAAGTACAACTTTTAAAGTACTCAGCAGCTGCAGTTCTGAAAATTTCAGAATACAGTCATGTGTTGCATAACAACATTTCAGTCAACAACAAACTGCATATACAGTGCTGGTCCCATAAGACTATGGTATCATATTTTTACTGTACCTTTCCTATGTTTAGATATACAAATACTTACCATTGTGTTACAACTACCTATAGTAACATACAATACAGGCAACCCAGGAACACTAGGTTATACCATATAGCTTATGTGTGCAATAGGGTATACCATCTAGGTGTGTGTAAATATACTCTGTAATGTGTGCACAGCAACAAAACTGCCTTGTGACACATTTTTCAGAATGTGCAGCCATCATTAGTGATGCATGACTGTATATTAAAACTGGACATACATAAATATAATTGTCTTTAAATGTTAAATATGGAGTTGGGTGTGTGTGTGTGTGTGTGTGTGTGTGTGTGTGTTTAGATAGAGTCTCGCACAGTTGCCCAGGCTGGAGTGCAGTAGCACAATCTTGGCTCACTGCTACCTCCACTTCCCAGGCTCAAGAGATTCTCATGCCTCAGCCTCCGAAGTAGATGTGATTACAGGCGCATGCCACCACACCCAGATAATTTTTGTATTTTAAGTAAAAACGGGGTTTCACGACATTGGCCAGGCTGGTCTCCAACTCCTGGCCTCAAGACATCCACCCACCTCAGCCTCCCAAAGTGCTGAGATTACAAGTGTGAGCCACTGCACCCACCCGAGTTAGGCTTTTGGTTCAGGTGATTACAAATAGGTTTTTCAACAATTTAATCTCCAATGGGGACATTCAAAGATTTTGCAAATGCACTTAACAAGCATTCACTTGGTTAGGTGTTCTACATACTACAGAATATCTAGCACCCTTTAACCCCTGCCCACCAAACACCAGCACACTCCATTCTTTGGGACAACCAGTTAGTTCCCACCAATTTCCAAAACACTCCATTAGGGGGCAGTACCACTCCTACTGAGATCCACTGAATAAAACCATCCTAAAAGTATTGACTAGGGACCGACAGACTAGGGACAAAGTGATTAAAAATACAGAGTGAGAGCTTAGAGCACAGTGGAGAAAGTGACATTAAACAACTGTCCAAGTATTTATATCAATGCAAAATACTATAAATGCCATGAAAGAAAGCTATAAATTGCTAATTTAGTTGGTGGGGTGGCATCAGACTTGAGGAGTTTGTGGACTACTAAAATTCTTTTCTTTTATTAACTTGGAGACATAAATAGGGTTGGCAGTGTTTTAACTGTGCCATGAAAGGTCATTTAAAAATATTAACAATAACTAGCATTTGTAATCATCGTAGTAGCACGAAGGCAGAAAATAAATTATCTCTGGATTTTTAACATATATATATTTTAATATATAATATAACAAAAGTTATATATATAGTTATATATATTTTATTTTATTTCATATATATATACATAGATACATATACAACAGAAGAGTTCTTTTACCTTGGTGGAAAACCTCACTACATTTTTTTCATTGTCTTTGCTGCAGGCTGGTATAAGACGGCAGCATTTTGCTGTCATATACTAGATCTATGTGTGGTCTCTGGACCAGAAGCATCAACATTACCTGAAAGTTTGTGAAACATGCAAACTTTCAGGCCCCATCTCAGACCTACTACATCAAATCTCTCTCTCTCTCTTTTTAAGGGTCAGGGTCTCACTCTGTCACCAAGGCTGGAGTACAAGGGTGGGTGTGATAATAACTCATTGCAGCCTGCATCATCTGGACTCAAATGATTCTCCCACCTTGAGTCTCCTGAGTAACTGGGACTACAGGCACACAACCCATGCCTGTCTAAGTTGTTATACATATTAGAGATGGGGTGTCTCGCTATGTTTCCTAGGCTGGTCTCAAACTCCTGGCCTCTACTAATCCTCCTGCATCAGCCTCCCCAGTCACTGGGATTACAGGCACGAGCCACTATGCCTGGCCCAAATCTCATTTTAACAAAATCCCCAGGTGATTCAAATCCATATTAAAGTTTGAGAGGCAGTGTGTGGCAGAATAGATCATATGGACCCTCAATGGCTGAAATTCAGCCATAGCCATCTACATTTAAGAATCAGTAATGACCTTTAACACTTGAAAGTGATTCAGGAATCCTGGAAAAATCAGGGTGAAAGATGAAACAGAAAGCACACAAGCTGCTACAACGAAAGTATCTTGTGGTGGGAAGGAAAGCAAACAAGCTAGAATACTAAAAATCATCTTTCTGGCCAGGCACGGTGGCTCACACCTGTAATCCTAACACTTTGGGAGGCTGAGGCAAGTAGATCACTTGAGTCCAGGAGTTCAAGGCCAGCCTAGGCAACACAGCAAAACCCTATCTCTACAAAAAATAAACATTGCCAGGCATGGTGGGACATACCTGTTGTCCCAGCTACTCAAGAGACCACGGTGGGAGAATAGCTTGAGCCTGGGAGGTCAAAGCTGTAGTGAGCCATGATTGCGCCACTGCACTCTGGACTAGTAGACAGATCAAGACTCTGCCTCAAAAAATAATAATAATTGAGAAGAAAAAGAAAATGAAGGCTAATCACAAACAAAAAGCATTCATAGCTTTGTAACAGACTTTAGGAGCATAAAACTGAGCTGTGGGGCTCCTATGTGGGAGAATGCATCCAGAGATTTCGCTAAATGCTGAGTCTTGTCCTGACTGCTACTCCTGCCACAAGACAAAACAATTTTTTCACTATTAGTCAAGAATTCAGCCTACTATTTACATGACTTCACTAGTGCCTGTTTAGGTGCTACAGTTAAAGTCACGGTCTGAGATCACAATCCCACAATTAGTTTTTCTAACTCTCTAGAGAAGTGTGGAACTCTCTCTAGAAACGTGTTAATTATGAACAAAGACATGAGGTCAGATTCGTGTCTATTTTCTAGGCCACTTTGATGGGAAAATAATTGCCAGTACAATGCAATGCCTTTTATAGAAAGAAGAAAAGTTACAGTAAAGATCTGTGCTAGCCGGGCACCGTGGCTCATGTCTGTAATCCCAGCACTTCAGAAGACCAAAACAGGAGGATTGCTTGAGCCCAGGAGTTTGAGCCCAGCCTGGGCAACACAGTAAGACCTCTGTCACTACAAAAAATTTTAAAAACTTAGCCAGGTGTGGTGGCATGCACCTGTAATCACAACTACTTCAAAGGCTGAGGCAGGAATATCACTTGAGCTTGGGAGGGTGAGGTTACAGTGAGCCATAATTGCACCACTGCACCCCAACCTAGGCAAAAGGGAAGACCCTGTCACAAA
>NW_016107413.1:3514602-3526324 GCF_001604975.1 Cebus imitator
TTTTTTTTGTAGAGACGAGGTTTCACTATATTGCCCAGGCTGATCAACTCCTGGCCTCAAGCCATCCTCCCACCTCAGCCTCTGAAAGAGCTAGGATTACAAGCCTGAGCCACAACACCTGGGTTCTTTTACTTTTTTTTTCAAATCTGGGCAGCTGTTTCAACTGGCACCTGGAACGCCTGGGATCTTTTACTTTTTTAATGTAACTACAAGAAAAAATTAAATGACATGAAGTTTGCATTATATATCTATGGAACAGGGCTGGCCAAGAAGCTCATTAGAATTATACATGCATCAATCTTCAGTTTAGATTATGTAATCTATAGATAATTAGAGATAATCTACAGATAATCCTAGAGAATAACTGCAGAAAACAAGAATTTTGGAGATAGCCAAACAAAAAGAGGTGCTTGGCAGTATTGATCTTTTCATTTTAACAACAGCTGAGTAAGAGAGCCCTTTCAGAAATGTCTGCCTCAGGGTTCCTAAATTTATACCCAAAGAAGAGAGAAACATCAAGTATTTAATAAATATAGAGCTGTGGGAGGAACTGATAAAAACTGAAGTGCAATCCCAGTGATGACCAGTTCTCTCAGAGCCTAGGAATGTAGGGGTGGAAAAGATAAACAAATTCCACTGACAATAGCCACTAATTTCCTGGTCTAAGACATTAAATAACTAAACCTTCCCGCCTCCAAGTAAATGGGAAAGTAAAACCACAATCCCAATACTTGCCTCAGACCAAGAACCGCGCTACCAGTGGAAGTCACAGAAAGGCCATATTGATTTGCAAAGGTGTAAGTACAAATTAAAATTAACTCATAGTTCTTCTTCCATAGTACAAAGAAAAACAGAAAAGCTCCCATAGGATTAAAAAGTAGATTCAGAAATTACTTTTTAAATAGCAAGACCTCCACACACCGTGTTAAAACATCACCAACAATGGAAAATGGTGCAGGGTCAGATTTAGCTTGGGAATAAGACTATGAGTACGAAGCAAAGCAAAGTAGCTAAAGCCATCTCCAATCTAGGCAGATTCCTCTCATTCCTGGCCCCGGGAACAATCCCATCACTTAGGAAATCTGGACCTCTGCCAGCCTGCTGCTTCTGTAGCATGCTGGGGGATGGGTGAAGAGGGTGGAAATGTCTGGGCAGCTGGCTTTTATCACAAAGCCTTCTCTCTTAGAAATGCATATAATGAATTTCCTAGACATGATATAACACAGAATTTTAAGTGATTAATAGTGCAAAAATATTGCATTTAAAATACATTTAAAAAATGAATCTCTAAGGTATAAGAGACCAATAATTACATGAATTAAATCTGATGCAAATATTAAAATAACTGTATTTTACTGGTTTTTGAACTGCTTTCATTAGGCTTAACCTCGAAACATCTAACTAGGAGAGGAAGAAACTAGCCTATTGAAAGCTTAATGTATGTGGCAGGTACCACCTTAACTTATTCCACTTAAAAATAACTTTTTTTAGAGACAGAGTCTCGCTACGTTGCCCAGGCTGAAGGGTAGTGAATCACAGCTCGCTTCACCCTCGTGCTCCTGGACTCAAGCCATCTTCCTGCCTCGGCCTCCGGAGTAGCTAAGACAACAGGCATGTATCACCATACCTGGATAGGTTTTTTTTATTATTATTATTTAGAACTGAGGTCTTGTTACATTGCCCAGGCTTGTCTCAAGCAATCCTCCTGCCTCGATCTCCCAAAGCACTGAGATTAGGCATAAGCCACTGTGCCCAGACACAATAAATTTTTAGTAGAGAATTTACCATGAACCTTTCACTGTTTTAAGCGTTTTACACATTTTGAAACTGCTGTGATCCTAAGAACCCTATGAGCTAAGTATTATTAGTATCCTCCTGTTAGAGATGAGGAAGCTGAGGCATGCAGATATTAAGTATCACCTAGCCAAGGAGTGTCAGAGCCTGCATATGACTGACTACAGGTTTATGACACCAGGCAGCTCACTCTAGCATCCTGACTTACTACCCCATAATATATGAGACTGCCTCACAGCCTTCACTCGCAGATGAGGACGCTGAAGCTCAGGGAGATTAAACAACTGTCTGTTCGTGGTAACAAAGCTACTAAGTGGTGAGGCACAGTTTCAAATCCATATCTAATGCTAAATCCTTCTCATAAGCAGCTTCCTGTTATCACCAAGCCTCTGCTCCAGTTTGTAATGCTGTCAGAAATATCTCATTTTCTCCTATTCTCAGGGGGATTGTTCTAGCCACTTCTCTCTCTTTCCACTTAGCCAAACTGCCAATACTGCCTCTGCAGTTTGAGCTGTTGGTTCTTGAGGCACCTAAAGAATACAAAATAGGATTTATGTTTTTTACTGCTATGTAAAATTAAGCATTCAGGTCCATAAATCTAGAATGCAGAAACACAGAAGCTAGAGAACAAAATGCATTTGTCTGACTAGACAAATTAGAAAGTGACTCATTATTTGTCATTAATGTTATGAAGTAGAAGAAATAACTACCTTTTTGAAATCCACATCACTAGGGTTTCTAGGTCACATACCTTGCCTAATCTGATGCTGAATGCAATGTGCTTAAACACTGACCTTTTCAGGCAAAGCAGAATAAGGGGGTGAGAGGGCAGGAAACCTGGGTCCCAGACAAAGTTCCACGGTGAAAACAGAAGACTGTGGCCTGGGGAAAAGCACTTACCTTCCCTTGGTACAATTTCCACCTCTACAAAATAGAAATGAATATATATGTCCACTCCTTCATCGGGCTGTTTTGTTGCAAGAATTCACTGCAGTATCATACGAAATTGTTTTGTAAACTATGAAGCCCTATAAAATATATATTATAAATATGTGGTGACACTCTTGCCTAATCTTAGCAGGCATGAGAAGGGGTTTCAGGGCCTCTGATGATGACAAAGAGAAAGACAGCAAGCAGTCTGTGCCTCTAATCCCACACACCCAGTAACCTAACCTTCCAGATGAAATCTTCACTGGACTTTCAGGTTCAGAAGCTGTGTTTTAAAACAACAGTGAGAGATAATAAGCACAGATTTAAATAAAAGGCTTGAAAACTCTAGGAAGGCATTATCAGCACTGCAACTGCCATCCTAATCAAATCTCTGAGGGATGGCTCAGGATGCTCAAGGGTAACGTTAATTGATAGACTTTCTGATCAAGTGTGAGATGGTGAAAATTTTACCTTAAAATTCCTGAAAAATGAACTGACATTCACAATACCTACACATTCTACTTTTTAATAGGTTTTTAAAAACTTTAAAAAAAAAACCCTAATACCTTAAAATCTAATGTTCAGAACACTTCAGATTTTCCTTTTCAGTTGTGCTTTTTTTCCTTCTTTGTTTCCCACTATGGCCATGCCATCAACCCTGCCAAAGAGATGCATACATACAGAGAAAAGCCCTTTAAAGGGGGCAAAATAACTGAAGATCTCCAAATTCAACTAAAGAAACAGCTGCCCATCTCTTAAAATAAAAGATGTCTAATTATTGGTATTCATGTGGTCAGCCTACACCCTCAGAAGGGCACAGATCCACTCTTTCAGTCACAGCAGAAATCCTTTTAAGCCATTTGACATCCTGCACTGTGCAGTTTTAGACCTACACATATGTCTGGGTTAGAGGAAAAGCACATGATCACAAACTCTAGGAAGAAAAAAATTACAGAAGACAAACACAACAAAAATTTTTAAATAAAGAAAAAGAGTGTATATATATATATATATACACACACACACACACACACAACGAGAAAGCCAGTGAGTGGACAAATGGCATGCTATTACATTAATAATGAAAACTATGAATATTCATTACACAATTGTCATAAATAGAAGGAAGGAAAACTAGAGAGTACAGATGGAGCAAAAACTCAAGAGTGCTAAAAAAAAAAAAAGAAAAGAAAAAAAGAAAGAAAAGAAAAAAAAAAGAAAGAAAGAAAAGAAAACACATGCAGTCTCAGACACTACTTTTTAAGTAGGGTCCCTGGGTAGAAACTTTGATCTAAGGACAGTAAAGAAGGAATTTCCTCACACAAGGTAAATAAACAGCATAAACTACCCAGAATGACAGGAAGAGCTTTCACTAAAAACACAGTCAGGATAGTCTTTTCTTAGGATGTTTGGAAAAAAGATAATCTAACTCCCAAATCACGATAAGGTTAATAGGTATTGCTTCACCCTCCCATACCCCTACTACCCACTTAGAGGACCACCCCAGATAAAAATCCAATGCACTAATGTGCAATCTCAAATGTTTATAATTTTTATAGATCTTAGGAATGAAGAAGAAAACCAAAAATACAAATAGGATTAACCCCAAAACATGTGCTCAGGGATCACAGCTTTTTAACCCAACTGCATGCTGGGAACTTCAGGGAAAGATCACCGCACTAGATTGACAGTTTGTCTATTAAAAAAGGTTTCAAGGAAAGTACAGAAAACTCATAAGCTCAAGATGATAATGCACACATTTACTAATCAAAAACGCTACCACATAGACAGACATTTATTTTTAAAATGTACACAGAATATTCCAAATTGCGGTTTCCAAACAAACAATAGGGACAAAAAGATGCAGGCACTAAATTTCTGACAACCGTCAACATCTGACCTGTACTTTTTAATTAGATAAGACTCCAACTCCTTAAGGCAAATGCCACAGTTTAATAAATAGTAAGTACCTACCCTAAGCAGGAAAACCTGTTTGTTTGTAGCACTTTCATTGTACTTTGTTTCTCAATTAGTCCCACAGCCTATGGCTATGCTAATACACTCTTAGCATTAATTTGCAACTTAAAAGTTACACAATTCAAGTAAATGTAGCCCAATCATCATCAAATGCAAGGAACTTTCAATGTTCCCTTTCAAAGGCCAACAATCCAGCAGTCTCTCCAGCTGCTACTTAAGGAGTTGTGAGGGCCCTGTCTGGGTCTCTACTACTTCTGGAGCTTCACTAGCCCAGTGACCCCGTGCTAGCTGCTTAACTTCTCCAAATTTCCATCTCCCCATCTGTAAAAATAGAAATAATAGTGCCAACATTACTGGGAAAATTAAATAAGGTCCATAAAGAAAAACATTTAAGATAAATCTCATCCCCATAAAGAAACAGCTGGTGAATTCCGATGGTGGGGGCGGGAGGAGGGAGGGAAGAAAGAAAGGAAGGAAGGAAAGGAGCGAAGGAAGAAGGAAGAGGGGGAGGGAGGAAGGGAGGGAGGGAGGGAGGAAGTAAAGAAGGAAGGAAAGAGGGACAGGAGAAAAAGTTTGAATTATGGGAACAAACACCTAAAAGATTCAAAAATTAGTATCTGTTTATTCTCTCAATGAACATTTATTCAGCACCTACTATGTACAAAGGACTGTTCTGAATAAATGCGATTTAGAGAGAGGTAGAAATGCTGTCTCTGCCCTCAGGAATCTTACATCAGTCTTGCGGGGGGAACAGAGTATTTTAAGGACGTGAACATCTGCTCGGACAACAGGTCCCAAGACTTTGATAAGTGTCTATGAGGGGAAAATGTCCTGATGGAGAAAGTGCCCCAGTTACTCAACACATGAACACAAGCCACATGGAATAGAGACAAAGGGGCTTCCCCTGCCAGACAGTAAATATGTTCCAGTAAAATGATGGCAAACAAGAAAGGGAAGCAAGTAGAATCAGGAGCACCTCTGGGGAGGCACCAACTCAGAAATGAGGAGGTACAGGAAGATTCTCCCTCCCTCCATATCTAGGGTAATCATCATAGACCTTCTGGAAATCCTGTGACCAGATGTACACTGTAGATGTGACATATGTGAACGCTGTTTCCTTCTGAAACATGAGTTAGTAATGCTTACATATGCAGAGCTCCTGACTGTCTTGTGGGATGCAAAATCCAATCCACAAAAAACCATCCAGCATACAAACCATACCAGTGGACATTCCTTTCTGCCAGATCCAGTAACACATGGTCATGGCAAGGCCACTGTGATGGGCAGAGGTGGGACAACAACAAGAGGAAGCCTAAGTTTGGACTTTACAGAATCAGTTTCACGGAGGTTCCTAAAATTAGATTGCTGATATTCCCACCACAAAGCCAGGAGGCTCCATGTGCCCCTCCACTTGTGTCCACAGATGTGAGGACTAGTGTAGGGAATGGCCCAAACGTCACACGCAGCACCATTCTGCGTGTACCAATGCTTTGTGGGGCACAGCCCAACTCTATGAAGCAGTGGTGTCTGCTCTGTGCCAAGACCCTTTAAAGGAATTACAAGCATTATCTTATTGATTTTTAGAACTTTGCCAGGTGGAGATGGTTATCCCTGTTGTACAGATAAAGAAAAGGAGACTACTAGGCGGCCTCATACAGATTGTAAATGGGGACAAGGGGACAAGCTGGAAGAAGGCTGGAGGAGATTCCAGCTCCTGTGCTCTCCACTCACACCCAGATTCCGAGGTTGTTCAGGTGGAGAAGCTTGTTCAGGTGAAGAAGCATTGCTCACCACAGACTGGAGAGCACAGAGTTTCAGCTAGAAACAGCATTGTTACTGCCCCTGACATACCAGTGCCAATCAATCAATATATCAAAAATAAAAGAACTTCCAGAGAAAAATACCCAGCCCAGCCAACTGAATTAATAATTAGACAATTAATGTGATAAGTTAAAAATATGTTGAGTTAATAATTCCTGTGCCTTGTCTGTGCTTTGCTGATCCTTGAAATGGTAGATGTCCCAATCAAAGTTCATAAATATATTTCAAGCTGCCAACTAGACAAAAATACTGTACACTAATACATCATCTTGTAGGACATATATTACAGAAACATTTAATATACAGCAAGGGGATGTCAACTAGATCGAGAATAAAGAGTCATATATCTGTTGTTGTTGTTGTTGTTGTTGTTGTTGTTACTGTTTTGAGGAAGAGTCTTGCTCTGTCACCCAGACTGGAGTACAGTGTCACAACCCCAGCTCACTGCAACCTCTGCCTCCCGGGTACAAGCGATTCTCCTGCCTCAGATCCCAAGTAGCTGGGACTACTGGCTTAGGCCATCACACCAGCTAATTTTTCTATTTTTAGTAGAGACAGGGTTTTGCCATGTTGGCCAGGCTGGACACAAACTCCTGACCTGAAGCAGTGTGCCCACCTTGTCCTCCTAAAATAATGGGATTACAAGTATGAGTAATCACACCCATTTCTTTTTTTCCTTCAATATCAAATTTTACATTCCCCAAAACAGCCTTCAAATAAGTAAACATAATCGTCAGTTCTCTCACACAGCAAGCTTTAAAAAAACCAACAGAAATTACTATACAATGTACTTGAAGACTTTGATTATTAAATACTTAGAGAAATTAAAATAACATTTTATGTTCATTAAAATGTTTAATAGTGAAAAAAAAACTCATCTGAGGCCTAAAGAAAAATAACAGCTTTCATCTAAAAAGTTACAGGTATCAAGAGGAAAAAAAAAAACTATAAAAATCATTTGCAGATGACATACAATATAAATTTATAAAAATGTATAGGAGTAGAAATAATAAGAAAAATTGATTCTCATTCTTAATTAGCAAATTTTTTAAAGGTGTCTTGAAAGCATATTCATGGTAAATGAAAACATGGTAAATCAAATCATGAAGATTAAGAAAACTACAATCTGTACTTTATACAGAGATATTTATTTTTTTAAAAATAGTGAGCTAACAGCAGTGGCTCATACCTGTTATCCTAGCTACTCAGGAGGCTGAGGTGGGAGGATCACCAGAGCCCAAGAGGTCAAGGCTACAGTGGGCTACAGTCACCCTTGGCTGACAGAGTGAGCCCTGACTCAAAAAAAAAAACATCAAAAAAAAAAAAAAAAAAAAAAAAAAAAAACTGTAAATTGAAAAGGGTACACTTTTTAAAATACTGAAAGAAAACTCTTTTTGTAAATATAAAATATAAAATTCTAAACTTCTGATTTTTCTGTATCATCTGTAGTTTCTTATATTTTCATTAATAACCAGGGTTATTTTATAACATAAAAATGTAATACTATCATAATTAATAACATAAAAATACAGGCTGGGCACAGTGGCTCTCCTGTAATCCCAGCACTTTGGGAGGCCCAGGTGGGTGGATCAAGAGGTCAGGAGTTTAAAACCAGCCTGACCAATATGGTGAAGCCCCGTCTCTACTAAAAAAAAAAAATACAAAAATTAGCTGGGTGTGGTGACGTGCATCTGTAGTCCCAGCTACTTAGGAGGCTGAGGCAGGAGAATCACTTGAACCCAGGAGGCAGAGGTTGCAGTAAGCCGAGAGCAAGCCACTGCACTCCAGTCTAGGTGATAGAGGGAGAGAGAGACTCTGTCTCAAAAATTAAAATTAAATTAAATTAAAAATATAAACTGTTTTCAAAAGTAATCTTTGAGTTTCCAGGCTATATCTTTTATTTAAATGTCCAGTTTTCTTAAACCCCTGCATATGTGTCAACTATGTAACTTGAAATGGATTTAAAACCACTAGGGATGTTAAATATCATTCAATCAATATTGTGCATTAGACATGGAAAACAGGGAAAACTGCCTTAGCTTCATTTCTTTCCCTTCCTTTACCCTCAAGATAAATGTAATTTGAAGTGAAAGAAATAGATGTTACAACTTGGATCCACACATCACACTCACCACCAGTCTGACAGGTGAAATACCCAATGGAGGTGTAAACTAGTTAGAGGCTCTCAAATGTATGTTAAATGCTTCCCAAACAAACAGCAGGAAGGGGTGGCAAATATATTCATTTTCAAAGTAAATATTAATTTAATGAGCTTGGTGACCGGAAAACTGATTCTCCTCTCTTGAGATTTTTACTTCCCTGCTCCTTCTCATTAAAAAGCAAAAGAAAAACAAAACACTAATAAGGCATAAATTCTGCTACTTCTGAGTCCAAATGGTACCAGAGAAGAATCTAAAATCATACTTTCTGTATGTGTCTTCAAATCTTTCCAACGTAACTGATGGTAAAAAGGGAAGACAAAGTAAATCAAACAATGTAAATACTTGCAGAACTAGTCCATGAAATGCAGTGGTGAGCATAAGAAAGGCCAAGTCTTTTTTTAGGAGCCATAATTCTGTTCTCTAATAGCAGAACAGGGCCAATCATTATAAAACATCTGTCTCCTGCCTAAGATTTCCCTCTTTTTCTTCCCTTGCCTGCACGAGTCATGCATCAGAAAAGTGTTATGTCTGGTACAGTGCAAAGATGGCAAATGCAACCAAAACGTCATTCACCGGATCCAGTGCCTGTGTCATGAAATGGTTCAGGGCAAGGTGGAGCCCAGGGGCTGGCAGCTAAACCACTAAAAACCAAGGTGTTTCCAGAAAGAAGAAAATCCAATGATATTGGAAGCATAGGAAAGAGGAAAAAAAGAGAGAAAGAAAGAAAAAAAAAGGGTCTATTCCTTTCCTTAGCACCCACTTTACCAATAACAAAGAATCCAAAGTATTGAATATTTCTCCCTATAACCACCTAAAGTCTTTCATCTAAGATGTAAATATTAAAAACATGTCTGTTTCCTCTGTATTTTTAAACTTCACAAAGACTTTAGCTGTCATAATATGAAATAAAAATGAAGCTAGAGTGGTTTCACATGTACAAGCTAATAATCCAAATATATATATTCAGGATTCAAAGAAAAAGAATGCATTTATTATCTGACATTTTCTGTTCAATATTAACCATTTGCCTTGTTTAATGAAGGCAATTTACACCATTGAAAGATGTTCTGACACCTTTTCTGAAACATGCTAGTTAAAACACTTACCAGAGTTTTTCTCATCACGCCTTCCAGCTCAAACCAGTCTGTACTTCACAAGGTGGTCCACGGTACCTCAATCAACAGTTAACCTTCCATAATCTTCATTGACTACAGAGTTCTCATGTCTAGCAGGAAATTTTTACTCAACAAATTACTGCCAGAAGGGTTAAGTTTACATCTCACCAAACAATCCACTCACTTCCCACCTAAATCAGATAAAAATGGCAATACAAGCATAGTTTTAACGTAATCTTGAAACTAAAATCTAAAACGCAAAGAGTAATTCATCAAAGAAACCCCCTTGATTTCACAAAGACTAATCAACTATGTTCTCTTCAGCAACATTTTTTAGTAACTTAATGATTTAATCTCCCTGGGCCTCAGTTTCCTCTCTGTAAAATGGGTGTAACTCATTTCAAAAATGACCTAGGGAGACAATCGAAGATGGCCGAATAGGAACAGCTCTGGAGTGCAGGTCCCAGCGAAAACACAGAGGGTGAGTGAACACCGCATTTCCAAATGAGTTTTTACTGCCCATAGACTAGGAGATTCCCAGGTGGAAAAGCACCAAGAGACTGCAGCATGGCTGTCTGAGCTAGTGCAGTGGGTCTCTGCATAAAAACTCAGGCAAATCTGGGCGGCCATTTCAACTGGCCCCTGAAACCATTGGGAAACAGAGTCGCCCATTCAACTGGAAAAAAAGGGGGCTGAAACAGGGAATCAGGTGATCTTGCTTGGGGGGTCCCACCCTCACAAAGACCAGCAATCTGAAACACTCTGGAGTGAGAGTTTCACAGTAAGCACAGCTGGACCCTGGACAGTCCAGCTTTGTGGGAGGAAGGGTGTATGCCGTTACCGAGGCAGTCCACCACTACTGAGGCAGTTCGCCATTACCGAGGCAGTCCACCATTACAGAGACAATCTGCCATTACTGAGAGAGACTGCCATTACTGAGAGAGACCGCCATTACTGAGAGAGACCGCCATTACTCAGGCAGTTCTAACTAAACCTCTAACAAAACCACAAGGAAGTTCACATGGCAGAGCCCATGGCAGCTCAGCAACACCTCTGTTGGCAGACTGTGACTAGGCTACCTCCTCACTGGGCAGGGCATCTCTGAAAAAAGGCAGCAGCACATCAGGAACTTATAAATAAAGCAGCAGACCTAAATGTACCTGTCCAGCAGCTCTGAATGGAACAACGGAGCTCACAGCTCAGCACTTGCGCTCCTATAAGGGACAGACTGTCACCTCAAGAAACTCCCTGACCCCCATATATCCAAAGAGACACCTCATAAAGGAGAGCTCAGGCTGACATCTGGTGGGTATCCTTCTGGGACGAAGATAACAAAAGAAGAAATTGGCAGCAACACTAACTGTCTTGCAGCTACTGCAGGTGAACCCCAGGCAAGCAGGGTCTGGAGTGGACCTCCAGCAGTCCTACAGCAGAGGAGCCCACTGTTAGAAGGAAAACTAAAAAACAGGAAGAAATAACTTCATCATAAACAAAAAGGATGTCCACTCAGAGACCCCATCTGAAAGTCACCAACTACAAAGACCACAAGTAGATAAATCCACAAAGATGGGAAGAAACCAGTGCAAAAAGGATGAAAATACCCAAAACCAGAATTCCTGTCCTCCTCCAAGGGATCACAACTCCTCACCAGCAAGGGAAGAAGGCTGGATAGAGAATGAGTCTGATGAATTGACAGAAAAAGGTTTCAGAAAGTGGGTAATAACAAATTTCTCTGAGCTAAAATAACATGTTCTAACCTAATGCAAAGAAACAAAGAACCTTGAAAAAAGGTTTAATGAAATGCTAACAAGAATAAACAGCTTAGAAAAGAATACAAATGAATTGATGGAGCTGAAAAACACAACACAAAAATTTCAAGAAGCATACACAAGTTTCAATAGCCGAATCGACCAAGCAGAAGAA
>NW_016107413.1:3527129-3534481 GCF_001604975.1 Cebus imitator
AAAAAAAAAAAAAAAAAAAAAGCAGGAGTTGCAATCCTAATCTCTGATAAAATAGTCTTTAAACCAGCAAATATCAAAAGAGAAAAAGAAGAGCATTACATACTGGTAAAAGGATCAATGCAACAAGAAGAGCTAACGATCCTAAATATATATGCACCCAGATATATAAGGCAAGTTCTTAACGACCTATAAAGAGACTTAGACCCCCACACAATAATAGTGGGAGACTTTAACACTCCACTGTCAATATTAGACAGATCAACAAGACAGAAAATTAACAAGGATATCCGGGACTTGAATTCAAAACTGTACCAAACAAACCTAATAGACATTTACAGAACTCTCCACCCCATATACATTCTCAGCACGACATCACACCTACTCTAAAATTGACCGCATAATTGGAAGTAAATCACTCCTCAGCAAATGCAGAAGAATGGAAATCGTAACAAACAGTCTCTCAGACCACAGTGCAATCAAATTAGAACTCAGGATTAAGAAACTAACTCAGAACCACACAACTTCATGGAAACTGAACAACTGGCTCTTGAATGTTGACTGTATAAACAATGAAATGAAGGCAGAAATAAAGATGTTCTTTGAAATCAATGAGAATGAAGATACAATGTACCAGAATCTCTGGGACACATTTAAAGCAATGTCTAGAGGAAAATTTATAGCAATAAATGCCCAGGTGGGAAGCAAGGAAAGATCTAAAATCGACAACGGGTCAACAAAATTGAAAGAGATAGAGGAGCAATATAAAAGAAACTCAAAGGCTAGCAGAAGACAAGAAATAACTAAGATCAGAGCAAAACTGAAGGTGATAGAGACACAAAAATGTTTCAAAAATCAACAAATCCAGGAGCTGGTTTTTTGAAAAGATCAACAAAATAGACAGGCCACTAGCCAGATTAATAATAAAGAAAAGAGAGAAGAATCAAATAGATGCAATAAAAAATGATAAAGGGGATATCAACACAGATTCCATAGAAATACAATCTAACATCAGAGATTACTACAAACAACTCTATGCACATAAACCAGTAAACCTGGAAGAAATGGGTAAATTCCTAGACACTTGCACTCTCCCAAGCCTAAACCAGGAAGAAGTCGAAACCCTGAATAGACCAATAACAAGGGCTGAAGTTCAGGCAGCAATTAATAGCCTACCAACCAATAAAAGCCCAAGTCCAGATGGGTTCACAGTTGAATTCTGCCAGACATACAAAGAGGAGCTGGTACCACTTCTTCTGAAACTATTCCAAACAATACAAAAAGAGGGAATCCTTCCCAAATCATTTTATGAGACCAACATCATCCTGATATCAAAATCCAGCAGAGACTCAACAAGAAAACAAAACTTTATGCCAATATCCATGATGAACATAGATGCAAAAATCTTCAATAAAATACTGGCAAACTGACTGCAACTGCACATCAAAAAGCTTATCCATCACAATCAAGTAGGCTTCATCCTGCGGATGCAAGGCTGGTTCAACATACGCAAGTCTATAAACGTAGTTCACCACGTAAACAGAACCAAAGACAAAAACCACATGATCATCTCAACAGATGCAGAGAAGGCCTTTGACAAAATTCAACAGCCCTTTATGCTAAAAACTCTCAACAAACTAGGTATTGATGAAACGTATCTCAAAATAATAAAAGGTATTTACGAGAAATCCACTGCCAATATCATACTGAATGGGCAAAAACTGGAAGCATTCCCTTTGAAATCTGGCACTAGACAAGGATGCCATCTCTCATCACTCCTATTCAATATAGTATTGGAAGTTCTAGCCAGAGCAATCAGGCAAGAAAAAGAGATAAAGGGTATTCAATTAGGAAAGGAGGAAGTCTAATTGTCTCTATTTGCAGACGACATGATTGTATATTTAGAAGACCCCACTGTCTCAGCCCAAAATCTCCTGAAACTGATAAGCAAGTTCAGCAAAGTCTCAGAATACAAAATCAATGTGCAGAAATCACAAGCATTCCTATACACCAATAATAGACTTAAAGAGAGCCAAATCAAGTACAAACTGCCATTCACAATTGCTACAAAGAGAATAAAATACCTAGGAATACAACTAACAAAGGATGCAAAGGACCTCTTCGAGGAGAACTACAAACCACTGCTCAACGAAATAAAAGAGGACACAAACAGATGGAAAAACATTCCATGCTCATAGTTAGGAAGAATCAATATTGTGAAAATGGCCATACTGCCCAAAGCAATTTATAGATTCAATGCTATCCCCAACAAGCTACCTATGACCCTCTTCACAGAACTGGAAAAAACCACCTTAAACTTCATATGGAACCAAAAGAGAGCCCACATAGCCAAGACAATTATAAGAAAAAAAAATAATAATAAAGCTGGAGGCTTCATGCTACCTAACTCCAAACTACACTACAAGGCTACAGTATTCAAAACAGCATGGTACTGGTACCAAAACAGAGATATAGACCAATGGAACAGAACAGAGGCCTCAGAGGCAATGCCACACATCTACAACCACCTGATCTTTCACAGACCTCACAAAAACAAGCAATCGGGCAAGGATTCCCTGTTTAATAAATGGTGTTGGGAAAACTGGCTAGCCATGTGCAGAAAGCATAAACTGGACCCCTTCCTGATACCTTGCACTAAAATTAACTCCAGGTGGATTAAAGGCTTAAACATAAGACCTAACACCATAAAAACCCTAGAAGAAAATCTAGACAAAACCATTCAGGACATAGGCATAGGGAAGGACTTCATGACTAAAACACCAAAAGCATTGGCAACAAAAGCCAAAATAGACAAATGGGACATAAGTAAACTCCAGAGCTTCTGTACAGCAAAAGAAGCAATCATTAGAGTTAACTGACAACCAACAGAATGGGAAAGAATTTTTGCAATCTACCCATCTAACAAAGGGCTAATATCCAGAACCTACAAAGAACTAAAACAGATTTACAAGAAAAAAACCAACCTATTCAAAAGTGGGCAAAGGATATGAACAGACACTTTTCAACAGAAAACATATATGAGGCCAAAAAACATATGAAAAAATGCTCATCATCACTGGTTATTAGAGAAATGCAAATCAAAACCAGATTAAGATACCATCTTGAGGGAATTGGTTCCCTTTCTGGGTCCATGAAGGGGCATAGTTTTAAGGGCAAGAACTTCCCAGTGCCAAGCCCCCCCGCCTGTCTCTCTCCATCCAGGAGTTTTAACAGTTTTATGTTTGAATTTTGTGGGAGTGGGAAGAAACTAAGAGTCAATCGCCCCAGCGTAAGTTTAAAGGAACTCCTTTCACTGACCAGAGGAACTTGAGAAGGTGAGAATTTCTCCCAGGATTTCTCCCCGAAAACCCACACTGGATTTTCAACTCTCTGGAATCCCCTCCCACATGGTGGGAGCTCCCTCCAGGATTTCTCCTCTGGAATCCCCTTCCACACTCTTCGTGGAAGCCCTTCTCTTCTTTTCCTTTCATTCTCTTTTCTCTACCTAAATAAAATCACCTTTCTGCAACACTTCTTCGGTTTGATATTTACTTTTACAAGTATACGGTGTACCTGCAGTGGCCCCACCGCTTATTCTTTAAGAGGTTGGAGGCCAAGAACCCACAGGAGCTGTGCCTCACTGGCACTCAAGAAAAAATCCGGTTACAATCTCATGCCATTAGAATGGCAATAATTAAAAAATCTGGAGACAACAGATGCTGGAGAGTATGTGGAGAAACAGGAACACTTTTACACTGTTGCTGGGAGTGTAAATTAGTTCAACCATTGTGGAAGACAGTGTGGTGATTCCTCAAGGACCTAGAAATAGAAATTCCATTTCACCCAGCAATCCCATTACTGGGTATATATCCAAAGGATTATATATCATTCTATTATAAAGACACATGCACATGTATGTTCACTGCAGCACTGTTTACAATAGCAAAGACCTGGAACCAACCCAAATGCCCATCAACGATAGACTGGACAAGGAAAACGTGGCACATATACACCATGAAATACTATGCAGCCATTAAAAACGATGAGTTTGTGTCCTTTGTAGAGACATGGATGAATCTGGAAACCATCACTCTCAGCAAATTGACACAAGAACAGAAAATCACACACCTCCTGTTCCCACTCATAGGCAGTTGTTGAACGATGAGAACACATGGACACAGGGAGGGGAGCATCACACACTGGGGTCTGTTGCAGGGGGACTGGGGGAGGGACAGCACGGGATAGGGAGTTGAGGAGGGATAACATGGGGAAAAATGCCAGATATAGGTGATGGGGATGGAGGCAGCAAACCACATTGCCATGTATGTACCTATGCAACAATCCTGCATGTTCTGCACATGCACTCCAGAACCTAAAGTGCAATAATATATATATATATATATATGTATATGTATCTATATATAGATATAGATACACACACACACACACACACACACACACATATATATATATATATAAATGACATAGATCTATGGCAGGAATCTTTAAGGTTCACTTTACTTTTAGGCCTTTTTTAGGAAAAACTATTCATCTACTAGAATTACTACCAAAATCAGTTGTTTCTTTGTAAGAGCTTTAAGTGTTTTTCCATCTATATGCTGTACCCGTAGTAGTACCTAGATGTATTTCCTCCCTTTTCTCCCTTGTCCTGGGAGGCAACCTCGTCAAATGTTAAGAATATATATATACTTTGGACACAGAGAGACTAGGCTAGAATACTAGATTAAATTACCTTCTAGCTGAGGAACTCTGAGCAAGTCACACCTTCAATAAATACCAATTTCCCCATCATTTATTTGCTGCATTTCCCTTTTTTCTGATGCTTTCCCCCATGCAGAGGATACTTACAATCTTAGAAAACTGAGATCATACTCTATATACAATTGCTGTTGCATTGTAAAGTTTTAATTTTTATTTTACACATGTTCTGCCATGAATACAATTACTTTTCTTAATAGAAAATATTTAAATTATTCAATGAAACACATGTAATTGTGAAAAGAGGTAAGGTTCTGAACCTGAACAAAAAGTCCACCATGAATTTAATATGCCTAAATATCTTGCCTGAAAAAAATAATCAAAATGGAGGAAAATGTGTATATCTATATACATGCACATATATATATATATGTGCATCGTGTACATATATATATGTATATGTATACACACACACACACACACACACACACACACACACACACACACACATCTATATGATGATGACATAATAAGGGAACTAAAAGGAATGCTGAAGATCATCAAAGTGAGTCATCCAAAACATCAAAGTTGGTCATCCAACTAACGTCACTTTCATGGGTTTTAATTTTTTTATCTTCTAATAATTATGTAGAAATTAGTGCACTGTGTACTGTACTATTTGCATTGTATCTTGCAAGTACATATTTATTTTTTTCTTTCATGACCAAAACATGTTTTTTGTTGCACATGTAACACATCATTTAGATAAAGTAATGTAAACCTCTCGGGGAAAGTTTTGAACTCAATTAGGGCATCTGGGGACAAGCCATATGTTACCAAGCCTTTTGCACACCTGAACCCCAATATATAATGACCCAAGGATGCTCATTTGTAAGATTAAATAGTCTGCCTTTTAAGAGAAGGGAATCAAGCACTGCAGGACATTCTCCATCATACTGTATTCACTGGAAGACAATATAAAGAGAGCTATATAGCTGAATATTTAAAATAAATGAGCACCTGTAACACAAAATAATTTGTAATTCATGCCCTGAATAACTATAACCAACACAGAATTTTATCTCATCAATCATTATCTTTTTACCTATATTTTTTAATTAACAAAAAATGTTTTCATTAAAATCAAAAGTAACCATAAGTTATTCTTACTCGTTTTTCTCTGTTGTAGAATAATGCTTACTTATCCGTTTCTTTGTTAGAAATTTCTATATCACTGTTTTAGTTTTTCTTTTGGCTAAATTTCTGGATTATGATTTTGCTATTAATAAATACACAATTATAGGACTAAGAAGACTATATTTTCTGAACCAAAAATCAGAAAGAATTATCTAAAACCAAGAGCTATTCCAAAAAAATTAAGATTGCATATGATTGTACCAATATCCATCTTTAACTCCTAAAAATTCAGCAACAGATATTTTTAAAGAATGGCTCTCAATCTCTCAACTCACTTGAGGGATATGACACACCCCCAAGAATAACCCTTGCTAACTACAGCAGCAAAATTTTCAAGGTGTGTGATATATTCACAGGCAAAGTGAAGAGGCCTGCACCAAAATCTTTAGGGAGCACTTAGAAAACTCTTACCCTCCACCTCTACCACAGCCCATCACTGCTTTATAGAACTGGTGCAATCTCCTTTTTTGAAAATCCATTAAAATAGAAAAACTAATACTCCAAGACAACTAAGTTATCCAAGAGATATATTATGTGTCATAATTTCACATTTGGCACATTCCCTTGGGCAAACTCTGAAATAAGCCAAATTCCTAGTACTCTAACAGAAACTCAGTCCCCTTCTTTCCCACTCAAAAAAAAAAAATCAAAACATAATTGAAAAATTGACTTCAATATACTCATTTTTTAAGGATATTTACACGCTTCAATATTTCAATTGATCAGAACAGAGAGTTGTAATGTGTTTGAAATCTGCTGGACTAGAATGATAATTCCCAAACTCTGTAAAACATCAGAGTTATTCTAAATATCACACTTTACAAACATCTTACATAATGGTAGCCAGAGATTGAGAAAACCCAAAAGAGCACAGAAGTGTAGAATCCAGGACTCCCTGGATTCTCTGTGCAATTCCAAATGTCTTTCAAGGTATAATTTGCAAGACTGGAGAAAGGTATTTTTAGTCAATGAAAGGTCAAATAAGTACTGTCCTGATGCATTTTTATCTAGGTAGAAAAGTACATATTGAAAACTTTTTTTCTACCGTATTATAACTACATGGATCATAGAAACCTTAAAAAAATTTTTCAACACATTCCTTACTCATACACATAAGATTCTATATCATAGAATTTATAGTAGCTATTAAAAAGCAAGAAAACTATTAATTTCATTATTAAAAAATTAATCATATACTTGCAGATGATTTCAGAGTCTTATAATTTTTGCTAATTCCTACCTTTTCCTAAAACCACTGTAAAATAATTTTCCATATCCCCAACCTAAGTTTAGGATGCTCATGGAACATTCAGGTAATAAAGTTACCAAGGCAAAAAGAAGAAGAAGAAGAAGAAGAAAGAAAAGGAAGAAGAAGAAGAAGAAGAAGAAGAGGAAGAAGAAGAAGAAGAAGAAGAAGAAGAAGAAGAAGAAGAAGAAGA
>NW_016107413.1:3534741-3536853 GCF_001604975.1 Cebus imitator
GGAGGTGGAGGAGGAGGAGGAGGAGGAGGAAGAAGAAGAAGATTCCCAGGCTCATATGCCAAAAACAAAGAACAGTTCATTTCAAAAGAGTTCATAAAATAAAACTAAAAGATGCCAGGTATGGTGGCTCACGTCTGTAATTCTAGCACTTTTGGAAGCTAAGACAGTTGGACTGCTTGAGCCCAGGAGTTCAAGACCAGCCTGAGCAATATAGTGAGACCCCCGTCTCTTTTGCTATTAAAAAATAACAATAATTTTTAAAAAGGAATTTAAGAAAACTAAAAGTTATTAAGAAAGAAAGAAAATTTAATAGTAAATTGGAAAAATAACCAGAACTTTCATTGAAAATAAAGTAGATTCAGGAAAGAAAAGTGACTATTACTTCAATTATTGCCTTAAAATAATGAAAAAGCTCCTTTAAGAAACCTCTAGGATGCTGATGAATCCTAAAGAAATTAAGCTTGCAAAATCAAAAGTAAACTGGTGGTCCCAATATCTTGTAGTAATGACTTTTATAAATTTTATGACACCAAGAATAATAAAACTTATGAATGTTTGGGACTAGACCAGGCACAGTGGCTCATGCCTGTAATCCCAGCACTTTGAGAGGCCAAGGCTGGTGAATCACTTGTGTCAGGAGTTAGATACCAGCCTGGCCAACATGCTGAAACCCCATCTCTATTAAAAATACAAAATTAGCTGGGCGTGGTGGTGCACATCTGTAATCCCAGCTACCTGGGAGACTGAGGCAGGAGAACGGCTTGAACACGGGAGGTGGAGGTAGCAGTGAGCTGAGGTCGCGCCATCGCACTCCAGCCTGGACAACGAGAGCAAAACTCTGTCTCAAAAAAAAATTTTTAAAAGAGTATTTGGGACTATAAAAAAAATGAAGTGCCAACCATAGATTCCAGTCCTGAGACAATTCTGACCCACCTTGGCTTCACTGATTTCAATGATTGCTATGGTTTCTAATAGGAGAGGCCATCTCAGTCACAACCCAGCAACATAAAGATTTATAAATCAATGGCTCAAATTCCAATCAGAAGGAAAATAGGCATAATGTACTGCAGCTGAGCCCATTTTGCACTTGTTGAAGAAAACAGAGTAGTTGGTCTGTACACAAAGGCTTCCTATGTCAAAAGTCAGCTTTCTTTCTTTTTTTTTTTTTTTTTTAATAGACAAGAGTCTTGCTCTGTCACCCAGGCTGGTGTGCAGTGGCAGGATCTCAGCTCACTGCAACTTCTGCCTCCCAGGTTGGTTCAAGTGATTCTCCTGTCTCAGCCTCCCAAGTAGCTGGGATTATAGGCACCTGCCACCATGCCCTGCTAATTTTTGTATTTTTAGTAAAGAAGACAGTGTTTCACTATGTTGGCCAGACTGGTCTCAAACTCCTGACCTCAAGTGATCCCTTCCAAAGTGCTGGGATTGCCACCAGGTCGGGCACAAAGGTCAGCTTTCAACAAGTGAATTTGAACATGTAAATCAGAGCACTGCCCGGGAGGGAACACTAACCACTCTTAAAGCAGAGACCTCCTACAGGCTATACAGTCTGCCATCAGGATGGGGGGCGGGTGCTCACAATGGAAAGAGGACACTACTCATGTTTTCCATTTCTGTAACATTCTGCCTTTTGAGAATTACAAAATGAAAGTGACTAATACTCCCAAATGTCATACATCTTGCACTTTGTGACATGTACTTCCACTCCAAATCTTTGTAGCACTACCCAGACATTTGAGCCACTGTCTGGGACTAGACCTAATTATGGCAATTATGTCTACCATAATTAGGGAGATGGTAAATATGATCAACCATTTATAAAAAGGAAAAACTGAAAAACAGAAAGTTTTAAGCAACAGAAAATTAAAACTAAATTTCTAATGAGAGAATTAAGGAGGTAGTGAGGCTCTTTTTCAGCTATCTAAAATGTTGAATTTGAAATATAATGACTTCCTGGATTACTGACATAATTAAAGAACAGTCTATGACTTTTTAGACCTCTTGCATGGAATAGGTTCATACCACCTAGGGCTGGCATACATGACCATAATGAAAATAAAACAGGATATAACAAGATATAGAGTAATATAAAATCTTTTTTTTTTTTTTTTT
>NW_016107413.1:3537056-3545151 GCF_001604975.1 Cebus imitator
TTTAGTAGAGACAGGGTTTCACCATGTTGGCCAGACTGGTCTTGAACTCCTGACCCTGAGTGATCCAATTGCCTCAGCCTCTCATAGTGCTGGGATTACAGGCATGAGCCACTGTGTCTGGCTTATGAAATCTTATTATAAGAGAGAGTGAGATTGAATCTCTGCCCAGACCCACCCCTGTAAGATGCTGAGAGATGGTCAACCTGTAAATGCCTGTGAGGCTGAACTAGATCATGAATCAGGCTAAGGCCATATCCAGCCTGACATAAAAAAAAAAAAAATCAATAAACACTTGATGTATGAATCTTTGAATGGGGGGTATTATGACAAGAAAGATGTTTTCGAAAGACTGAGTGGAGGAATAAGATGGTGCAGTGATACCAATGAAGAGTTTATTGGGCCAAAACAGGTAAAAGTGAAAAGGTTCTGAACTGAGGTGGCAGCAGCTTGAATGATAATGAAGGCACAAAAATAAAAGATAACTGTTTGATAAGAGTCAAAAGATAGGAAACAGATAGATTGTGAAAAGCCTTGAAAGATAAGCTAGGAGTCTAGAGTTAAACCTGCACCTTCTAAAGTAGTAAGCAGGGGAACAGCTAATTTGTATTTCAGAGCCATCATTCTGTTGGAGTGGGAAGTCAGTTAAACAACTACTACAAACCAGGAGGAGAGGACAAGGCTGAACGTACACATCAGCAGTGGGAATGAACATGATAGCAAGGAAAAAAAACCAAGCCAACACCGGATGTGGGGTTGGAGAAAAGGTTAGAATATCATCAGGTTTTTAGCTTGGAAAATCATGTGGCTGATAGAGCCAATAGCAGAGAGATGAATGAGAGAAGGTGCAGGTTTGGGGAAATACAAGAATTCATAATATGTGCCGAGATCAAGGAGACTGTAAGACACAGAGGCAGAAATCTCTAACAGGCAACTGACATCTGGATGTGGAGGTTAGAATAGACAGCTGAGTCAGCCACACTGATGCCAAGTGTACACAAACCACTCAACCAGAGCACGAAAAATGATCACAGAGGACAGAAAGCTGAAGTTACAGATGAGATGGGAAAGACCTAAGCATGTTCAGAGCCTATGGTGAAAGTACCTATAAAAAGGAGAGGGGAGAAAACATAGTAAAGAAAGGAAAGAATCAATTATGTAAGCTTCTGGAGCAGAAAGGAAGGAAAGGAATTGAGAGAACAGGAGGAGGAACTGGCCTGAAACCAAAAAAAAGAACACAACCCCCTCTGAGATTGATAGGAAAAAAGGAGGTAAGCCTGGAGCAAATGAGGGTACATGGGTGGGCAGGGTAGTTACAGGGAGTAGACACCTAATAGTATTAAGGGTTCTAAGAAGTTGGAGGGTGTTACAGGCTGAATTGCATCTACCAAAAACTCTTATGTCGAAGTCTTAATCCCCAGTACCTCCTAAAGTGATCTTATTTTGAAAGGGGGATTGTACCAATGTAATTAGTTAAATTAAGAGAAGGTCATATTGAAGTAGGGTGAGCCCCTAATCTAATATGACTTGTATCCTTGTAAAAAGGAGAAATTTAGATAGACAGACATGCATTAAGGGGAGACAATGTAAAAAGACACAGAGAGAAGGCAGTCATCTATAGTTAAGGGGAGAGGCCTGGAATGGATCTTTCTCTAACAGCCCTCTGAAGAAACTAACTCTGCTACCCTTTAATGTCAGACTTCTGGTCTCGAGAACTGTGAAACAATAAAAATTCTGTTATTTAAGCTACCCAGTTTGTGCTACTTTGCTAGGGCAGCCCTAGGAAACTAAGGCAGAGGGAAAGCCATCTACTAAAGGCGGAAAGGGTGAAGGCGGGTTGCAAGAAGGCTTAATGGGAGTGAAAAGGTTCCGCAGAAAACAGGCCAGTGGCACAAGGACACATATGCAAGATGGTCCACGGGTGCCTGAAGTTCCAGCTAAGGCTGGAAATAAATTCATTTATAGAGTAATTTCCTCAAGCATCTCTTGGCAGCCACTAGGTAAGATAGGAAGACACCAGGTCAAAATCAAGGGCTAGCAGCATACATTACAAATGAAGTACAAAGGGGTAAGGCCATTGAGAATATAGCAAGAGATTGATATGCCCTGAGTGAACAAGAAAGGAACAAGAAAGGAGTAAGAAAGGAACAGGGGAGGAAGGGTTGTAGATTATGAGAATGAGATGGGACAGGCAGAGAAGAAATCATCTAGAAACTGGAATCCAGCAAAGAAAAGATAAAGGGAATACAGCAGCAGTGAGACAGCTAAACAGGAACGATTGTTAGCGGGATTTAATGTTTTAAATCTAGGACAGTCCCAGTAAGCTGCAGTTCCTGCAGAAACCAAGTAAGCATAAGGTAGGTATGAGATGAAAATCAGGGAACTCTCATGCTAGAATATTGTATTACAGGGTATGCATCCTCTATATGGATACTGAGACACCCCTGATGATGATAGTTAGGGTAGAGAAAAGACCAACCCAGCTTCCACCATGTGCAATAAATAGAAAAGAATGACCAGAAGTATAAACAAATCATATTTGTATCTAACCACTTGTAATAATCCATTTTCACACTGCTACAAAGAAATACCTGAGGTAATTTATAAAGAGAAGAAGTTGAACTCGCTCACGGATATGCAAGATGTATCCTAGTGACTTCTGCTTCTAGGGAGGCCTCAGGAAGCTTCCAATCAGGGCAGTAGGCAAAGGGAGAGCCAGCTTCTCGCATGGCAGAAGCCAAGAGCAAGAGAGCAAAGGGGGAGATGCTACACACTTTTAAACAACCAGGTCTCACAAGAATTCCCTCACTATCACCAGAACAGCACCAAGGGGATGGTTCTAAACCATTCATGAAGAATCAACCCCCATGATCCAATCACCTCCCACCAGGCCCCACCTCTGACATGAGATCTGGCAAGGACACAGATCCAAACCCTATCACCCCTAGATTCTGGTTCTCATAAAAATTGCTGCATGGCTGGGTATGGTGGCTTACACCTGTAATCCCAACACTTTAGGAGGCTGAGATGGGAGGACTGCCTGAGACCAGGAGTTTGAGACCAGCATGAACTACGTGGTGAGACTCCATCTCTACAAAAAATGCAAAAATTAGTCAGGTAGTAGTGTATGCCTGTGGTCCCAGCTACTTAGAAGGCTGAAATGGGAGGACAGCTTGGACCTCAGAGGTGGAGGCTGAAGTGAGCCATGATGGCACCACTGTACTCCAGCCTGGGTGACCATGGGATACCATCTCTCAAAAAAAAAAAAAAAAGTAATAATAACTGCCACCGTTATAATACCTGGTATTATATATTTCTATAAAATAACAAAGAGGGACACAGACTAGAAGCTAAGATCAATGTACACTGTCTCCATCTAACAGAATTGTCATATTAAACATAAAATAAGCAAGTTAACCTATAAAAATGTGCTTGGGGCACTCATAGACCAGATGTAAAATTTTAAAAATTTTTATATGCTTTTTACACATTTTCCTAGGATTTGAAAAAAATATAACAGCTGGAAAATGACAAAATAAGTGTTGGCAGCCTTCTACATTGCAAACATAAAATAACTGACCAAAGCAGAGAAGAATTAGAAAACTCATACATGATCACCCATTTTTAAAAAAAACAAACAAAGTGCTTAATTATCTGGGTCATATGCCATAAACATATGAAACTTTTTACATTTCCAAGGTTTATTCTAATTGCTAAAAATTTTGTATTTCTCACCAAAGAGCCAGGCAGAACCAACACTTTGTTCTGCCAATTACCAAAGGTAAAAAACAGAGGCATGAAGCAGAACTGCATGATTTAACCTTTTAATTTACCCACGAGAATAATTCATGAATTGCTGTAGCTATCACCATTTCCAACTATTTCTATACCCATACATTTACACCTAATTAGAGCTTTTATCTCCAACGTTCAAAAGATTTTTCTATGTAGTAATTTTACATTGGTAGAGATTACCTGGTTTCTGACCTTTCATATATCATTAATATTCTAAAATAAATCATTACATAGAAAATAAAATTCAAAAATTCACCAGAAGTTACAGTGTAGCTATTGTTCATTAGTTCAGGAAAAATGGGGCCACTCACGGGACATGGTCTGGGCATTTCTTGGGGACACAAGGGTAAAAAGACACTTGGAAAGTTCTACCATAGTTTCACAGATGTGAAGTTGACACTTTACCCAAGACTCTCATCACAATGTCACCAAAAACATTATGTCCACTAAAAACTATGACACAAAATACTAATCTTCTTTCACCTTCAAGCTACCTTAACCATGTGTTTCTCTAATAATTATGTAGCCCCTGCATTGTGGCCAAGTACTGTGCCAAATCCTTCCAAACATCAAGAAATTGGAAGGAGAAAGGGACTGAAACTAATAAAATTTTACTTGGGGTATCTTTAGAAATGATTTAGTCCATCCAAATAAAAGCCCACAGAACATTAAATGGCTAATATTTAGTCAGGGACCAAATACACAATGAATGAAAGGTAAAATGATCATTGGTAGAATGTCCTCTCTTCAACTATGACTAGCTTCAGCAAAATTCCCTACTGTTTGCTTATTGTAAATACCTAAAGGCCTCAATACTTAACTTCCAAACTGTTCAATACAAACACACACACAAACACACACACACAGCGCAGTTTACAACAACTATAGTTCCTGAATATAATTCCAGTCTGGTTTTGAAAATTATCAGATTAGACTGAAATCATTGCATTTCAGTCTATGATTAAATAAGTCTGTATTTCTTTTTCTCCTCTGTTTAAGGTCAAACAATTGACACACACTCTAGAGGAATCCTCTACACAAATCAGGGAGTAGCTACTAAACTCCAGCTCAGGCACTCTCTAGAAGAGGCCACTCCTTGAGATAAGGAACCCTCTAGCTCATAAATACTGAGTAAGGAGAGTTGCCACACCTTACTGCATACCTAAGACACTGACCCAGCCCTCAAAGTTTTAAGACTCAAATCTGAATTGATTCCAATGGACTACAGAGTTCCCCAGCTCCAGGAAAGAAATAGTGAGAAACAAGTGTTCAAGAAAATTTCTACTATTGTAATCTGAAAATAATCAGAGAAGAACTCAGTCCTGTGTATATAAGCACAGTTTGACTGTTTTTTTCTGATGTAATAAAATTATCATTTTGACTTTTTTGAATAGTTCATAAGTGTGATGATTGGGGTTTCACCTCATGGGTAAGACGTGCCTCCCTCAAACCTTGTTACAAGGTCAGCACATTACCTGTCTGACATAAAAAAATGAAAAAAAATTGTAATCTTATGATGTTACATTGTTTAGAATCCTACATTTAGAGCTAGGAGGCAACCTGAAGATCACAGTCCAACTGATTTTACAAATGAGAATGTTGAGGCCAGGGTAAGTTAAATGACCTGCCCAAATAACTAGAAAGTGGCAGATGAGAACACACATTGCCTGACACCCAATTCATCACTCTCTGGACTCCTCTACAACAGATATTTACTCGTGTTCAATAGATACTTGCTGAATGTTAGTTATGTGCAACACACCCAGAGATTAAAAAGTTGAATGCAATCATCCCCATATGGAATCTAAACAATGGTGGGTTTTAGATAATATTTTCAGTCTTAATATGCAAGTCATCACATAAAGCTTTATCTGAAATTTCAGAGGAATATCTGAAATTAATTCTCCTCATAGCTGTAATTCTTCATTTTTAATCCTTCCATCTATTCTGGAGCCCTTCCAACTACAGAAGGTGGATATGTCAAAGTAAGAGCATCAATGATGATGATGATGATGATGATGATGAAGGCAATGAAGATGATAATACCAGTTATGAGATATTCACTGTATGTGAGGCATTATTCTGAAACCTTTATATCCATTAGCTTATTTAATTCTCTCAAATACCTTAAAGGGAAGATACCATTATTATCTCTATTTTACAAAAGATATGAAATGAGTAAGTCAAACGCCCAATCAGAGGGTAGCCAAATTAGGGATTATACCCCAGCATGCCTTCATTACTACTATCTCCTAGCTTTTCTGGCCTTGAGTCTTTCCTTCATTAGCTAGAAATTACCTGTCCCTTCTGGTTCTAAATTTCTTCATCTGTGAAATGATGGAGTGGGAAAATTATGATTTCCAATGGATCTTCCAAGTTCAGCATTCTGTGATTTACTGATTTGTGATAGTTACCAATCTCTTGTGGCACAGAGGAAGGAAAGCACTTAGCAAAAGCTAAGAATGATTTTGACCCAAATTACAAACTCCAGACCTTTGACTATACAAAGGTTTCAGAATAACAGACAAGGGGCAGTTTTGACACCTTTAACCTTCATCTGGGCTCCAATCTCAGGTGCTTTTTTTAAACGAATCACTAACAATAGTGTTTAAGCAAGAAAAAAGGTTTTCAAATTTTCTAATGATGATTAGGAAGAGTTTGTAAAAACATGAGAAAATACAATGTTATTGGATCAAAGAAAAAAGCAGGATATAATAATTGGCTGCTTTCTTAAAACATGGGGAAAGAAGCAAGAACATTCAACAGTTGTTACATCTGGGTAACAGGATTTATGAGATTTTTCTTTCCCCTTTTCCTTTTCTTTTTTTATGTAAGCTTAAATTGCCTCCATAATTACAGGGGAAATTTTCTTTATAAAGAGAAAAACAGTGCCAAATATTCTCTATTGATTTCTCCTGAAAAGAAAACACTATCCTGAAAACATCTCAATATTAACACTACAGAAATTCCAGAAATATAGGTTTAGAGGAAAACTTCATTATTGCACACTATGAAGGGACAAGAAAAGACTCCTCTATTGCTTCAAGCCTAGAAGAATTAAGTTTTTTAGAGGATGTCACAGGAATGCTGGCAGGGAAAGGTGCTTTGGAGTCCAGGGACACACAGCTTTGTAAAGCTCAGCCCAGGAAAAAGAGAACAGGTGCAGCAGATGAAGCAGCAGACCGTGACAGCCAAATGACGCCGGCCCCATCCAGAAATCCCAGCCTGGAACAGGTTCTCCCTGAGCAGACCTGCCGTGCACCACGGCCAGCCACATGGCCAAGGGGACTTTCCATGAGCACAAATGCCCTTTCTTCACTGAAGCACTGCAGCAGAGGGAAGACAGGTAGCATATTTCATGGAATATGTAACTATTAAAACAAACCAAACCACCAAACCAATTTATACTTTCATCAGGTATTAGGGTAAGCACATTGTATAGATAACACCTATGTTCCTATATAAAAACAATCTACATACACATGTGGCCCAATGTACAACACAGATCAATCAGTGTGGCTTAGGATGATTACAATGAAACATTTCACTTTTTAGCACTTTGAAAATATTTTGTGAACATTCATTACTTCTCTGGTGATTCCCACAAAAATTCAGGAATGACTGTAATTTTAAAATCACATTTAGGATGCTATTAATTACATATGAATCTTCTGCCTTGCTTGAAAAGGATTTTATACTACTTTGTGGCAAGTAGATCAAGACAGATCTGATATAGAAAGAAGAGGGAAACTAGAATAGGAAAAGTCAACGCCTCCTTTGGGAGACTGACAGACAACATGTGGCATCAACGACACATCACACCCTGATTCAGCTGAGGTCTGCAAGAAGCCATGGTGCCCAACTTACCAACAGCTCCAGACTTGCCTTAAGCACACTGCATGTCTCAAGCACCACCACCAGCAAGAAGGCAACAACACAAAGGCCTGCATGTGTCTTCTAATTAGTTCGTTTATTAACTGAAAAAGACCTATTTCTGTTACTTGCTACCAAAATTCATTTAAACAATTATTTAAAATTTGAAAATAACATAATGTAACTAAATAAACAAATGTCATCTCTTGTGTGTTTTAAAAGCTTTTTTTGTTTGTTTCTAAGTACAAAGTTGGCACCTACTGACTTTACCTGGCAGTAATTAAATACATCTAACATTAGATAAAGAAATTCAACCTACCTCATCAAAGGTGGTGTCATCTTTCTTCAAAGCTATAAAATAAGAAGGAAAAGGAAACCGTTATTGTGAAAAATTCCAAAGAGACTCTCTAAGTTACAGAAAACAGAAAAA